>NC_063192.1:35658154-35868154 GCF_017589495.1 Alosa alosa | reverse complement strand
TGCGAACTATTTGTTTCTCAGCAAATGTCACGATGAACGGTAACAAATAGGCTTGGCTATGTAGGCTAAAGTCACATCGTGGGGAGTTTATTATTTCGTTTTGGCAAGTAGCCGTGTAATAAGCGGGATAATGTATAGAACACCGGTCATTATTGGAAAAATAAGTCCCTTCAGGGCGGAACAAGACCCCTCCGCTGTGCATTGGGATCTGGTTCGCCCTGTCGGGACTTATTTTCCCAATAATGACCGGCGTTCTATACATTATCCCTTACATAGCGCTACATAGCCCTGTGGCTGCTGTAATGCCTTCTTTAAATAGCGTTACATAGAGCCTAATATTAAGTATTGTGGGCCTGCAATGACAATGTCTGAGACTTCATTCTCCATATTACTGTATAAGTCATTGTAACATAAAAATGAGTTTGACGTTGTTTGATGCTTATTTTGACATAACTGCATTGTGCTAATACTATACCGAAACATGGTGTGGAATTCTTGCATTTGCAGAGGTGACTGGCTCCTGTGTGTGTGTGTGTGTGTGTGTGTGTTGCATGTCCAGTTCTAGAGGTGACTGGCATCTGTGTGTGTGTGTGTGTTGGATGTCCAGTTCTAGAGGTCACTGGCACTTTATCAGTTTCTAATGTCTCCCTCACAGCACTTGCAGTGTCCTTCTTTGCATCTCATTTCACTCTTGACCTTAAAGGAGCTAAATACCAGTGCTCTGTTAAAGGACTCCTGGTGAATATGAATCTGATTGTGCGCTTTGTTAAAGGACTCCTGCTAAATAACACCAGTGCTCTGTTAAAGGACCCCTGCTAAATAACACCAGTGCTCTGTTAAAGGACTCCTGGTGAATATGAATCTGATTGTGTGCTAGGGCTTTGACTTTTGCCCAAAAAATCATATTCGAAGTTCGTTTGTTTATTAATATTAAAATTCAAATATATTCAAATATGTATTTATAATATTTTAACCATTATATGTCTTCAGTAAGACCGATATTGGTATCAAACTTAAGTTCTATATGTTCTGTCCACCAGAGGGCAGTGTGTCAGTCAATGTCAATAGACTACGTGCACGAAAGGCTGAGTATTTATGCGTGTGTTAAAATTGTTATTATTGAGCATAGGGCTGGGCGATAAAACGATAGCGATATGTATCGCAATAGACATGTAATCGATATCAATAAAAAATATGTTTGATAGAACATTCAGTAAGCATTGTAGTATGTGCAACTCTACCAGAGTAGGCGATAGAAGTAGGCCTACCTCAACACACTCTCCTTGCCCCGTGCGCTCTCTCTCGCAGGCTATTGTTCCGGACCGGAAGACTAGAGCAAAGGACAGAACTTGTTTACCGAAGATGTACTTTCATTGGCTAACCGCCTCGTGTTAACCGCTCTCATTTGCATAAAGTTCAGCCGAGCCCAACTTCTTGACGCCATTGTTGTTGAATGGCAGCGCCAGCTTTCCCAAAGTGTATTGCGGAAACTTAAACCACGCCTTGCCGCTCTCCATAGGAAATCAATGGGCTATGTGCAGCGCGGTGGGCTTTGCCGCGATAATGGACACGAGCCGTCTCTCCCTCTCAACAGGCGCATCCCTCCTCAGCATGCACATGTAATCCAAACATTAATCGTGCAAGACGACTGGCTAAATTGCTATTAAATCCGGTTAGCATCATTAGCACACTGCACGAATTTGTTCAAAACTGTTGCATTCAAATTGACTGCTAAATTCTAATCATCTCAATCCCGATGCAAATGGAAAAGTATTCCAAGACTCAAACGGCCTGTCACAAGGAGAAAAAGTATTCATTTGAAACTTAAACACACGTGGGGAAACTGAACAGTCTAACCAGTAGACTATAGCAAATTAAGCTAACGTTACTTTGTTTACAATATTTCCAGACTTCAACCAGTGCTGCTTTTCATTCAGACTTATCTGCACATTTATTTATTTGAGTGTTTTTCATGATTGTGTTGCCATTTCTTTTCCCTGTTTGCTTTGATTGATAACTGAGGTGATTAAAATCAGAGGAAGGTTAAGTTTAAAATAAAAGTGTCTATTATGTCTATGTGGGAACTCACTAAGCATGAACCAGCCAGGATGCTAACGTCACCTACAGGAGCCCAGATGGCCAATAATAGCCTTGCTAATGAGCTCACCATTTCACTTCACCAGGCGTAAAAAAACCTCGGAATCTGAATTGAAAACAACGTTTACAACCAAATACATGTATAGAAATTATCTGCATAGGCTACAGGTTTGAATATTAAGAGATCCCTAAAATTTGTTCGAATATCTTTAATTTTTAAAATAATCGAATTATATTCGAATAACGAAGTTCGGAGTCAAAGCCCTATTGTGCACTCTGTTAAAGGACTCCTGGTGAATATAAATCTGACTGTGCGCTCTGTTAAAGGACTCCTGCTGAATATGAATCTGACTGTGCGCTCTGTTAAAGGACTCCTGCTGAATATGAATCTGACTGTGCGCTCTGTTAAAGGACTCCTGCTGAATATGAATCTGACTGTGCGCTCTGTTAAAGGACTCCTGCTGAATATGAATCTGACTGTGCGCTCTGTTAAAGGACTCCTGCTGAATATGAATCTGACTGTGCGCTCTGTTAAAGGACTCCTGCTGAATATAAATCTGACTGTGCGCTCTGTTAAAGGACTCCTGCTGAATATAAATCTGACTGTGCGCTCATCTGTCTCCCTCTTTCTCTCTCTCCTCCAGACCCCTTTGCCAGACGCCCTGGACACAAAGGACACCATGAAGCAGGTAGTGGGCGTGGAGGCCTCTCTTCTCCATCATGTTCAGAAGTACTGATTCAGGTTCCCAGGCTCCGCAGGGAAAATAGTGGAGTTTAATGATAAATAAAAACAATTCAAACCAGAGACATTTGAAAAAATATGAAATGTATAATTATGATGTTGATGAATAGATAGGAATCCTCTATGTATGAGTGTGTTGTGTGTGTGAGTGTGTTGTGTGTGTGTGAGTGTGATGTGTGTGAGTGTGTTGTGTGTGTGCGTGTTGTGCTTGTGAGTGTGTTGTGTGTGTTGTGTGTGAGTGTGATGTGTGTGAGTGTGTTGTGTGTGTGAGTGTGATGTGTGTGAGTATGTTGTGTGCGAATGCGACGGCCTCGTGCTGATGCAGTGTGTGTGTGTGTGTGTGTGTGTGTGTGTGTCGTCTGGGCAGCAATAAGCGGCTTGGCTCCCTAGCGTTCCCAGCGTAGTCCAACATGCTGTAAAGTTTGGCCGGTGGGATACACAACGTCTCCTTCATTCTTCACTCTCATGGCATCTTCTTGCAAAACAATCAGTGTGTTCACGGAGCAATGCTGAGAAGCATGAAAAGTGGTCATCTCTCTCTCTCTCTCTATCTCTCTCCCCATCTCTCTCTCTCTCTAACCCCCTTCTTCCCCCTCTCTCTATCTCTCTCTCTCTCTACCCCCCCCTCTCTATCTCTCTCCATATTTCTCTATCTCTCTCTCTCTCCCCCTCTCTCTATCTACCCCCCTCTCTCTCTATCTCTCCCCCCCTCCCTCTCTCTCTATCTCTCTCTCTATCCCCCCCTCTCTCTCTACCCCCCTCTCTCTCTATCTCTCTCTCTCTGCCCCTCTCTCTATCTCTCTATCTCTCTCTCTCTCTCTCTCTCTCTTTCTGTGTAGTCCTGTGGGCGCAGCTTCTGAGTAGTGTTAGCTCCTTCATCACAAGATGCCTTCCTTCGCTGCAGGGTCATGTGATGTGCTAATAACTGAGTGTTTGGGAGAAGAAGGAATGCTGTGTTCCATGTGTGTCCCACACCGTACTGTATGTTAAATGTTAAACTCTGTGTCTTCATCAACCAAGTCTGTCACAGCTCTATGATAGTACTGAGCAATTCTGACATGTAATGACATTACAGTAATGACATGATTTCCCTCATAAACTCTCTCTCTCTTGTCCTCTGCATATCTTAGTAGTTCCTGTTTCCAACTTAAAGGGACAGGGCAAGCCTGATGCTTTTTCTCTTCGAAACTCCCCCATCGCTCGGTCTGAAGCTCTTTTCCTTTTCTTTGCATCTTCCGTCAAGGGTTTTCGCTGCTTCTTCGCCGGCTCTGCCATTATACACACGTTTGCAACAAACGCTAGCGTTTCGTTAGCCTGCCTCTGTGCTGTAAACTGATCCTGCTTTGGTCGGCGGGTACGATACACCAAACTTATGTGGGATATTCTTCCTACAGGCAGTAGGGGTGGGCGAGAGAACCTTCATTCGCCCCGTAATGAGTAATTTAACCATACCGACTTACGAAGATGATTAATTAACACGAAAACGTTGCCTTTAAGGAGTGATGTACTTGCCCAAGTAATTAATAACTTGAGGAGTGATTTACTTGCCCAAGTAATTAATAACTTGAGGAGTGATTTACTTGCCCAGTAAAAGAGTAGTGTAACTCAAAGGGCTTGTTCAGAGCCTCCTCGTCTTGCCTCCCAGAGTTGCAGCGCTGGCAAACTCCACAACTGCTGAACTTGTTCTTTTACTGTGTTAATAACCCACATGCTGTCGGGGGCAGTCTTCAAACACATATTAAACACATGCACACACACACATACACACACACTGACAGAAACACACATGCACACACACACACTGACAGAAGCACACACACACACACACTGACAGAAGCACACACACACACTGACAGAAGCACACACACACACACACACTGACCCAAGCACACATTCCAAGACTGGTAGGCAGAAGGAACGTCACAAGGAGTCTAAAGGGCACTACTCAGCCCTGTAGCCCTAACTGCTCAAACGACCCCCCCACCACACACACACCCTCTCCAAACACACCCCTACCCAACCCAATCCCCCCTCCCGCACACACACACACACACACACACACACACACACACACACCCTACCCAACCCTACCCCTTGTTGTGTGGCTTATCCCCATTTCTTAGAGCTGCCCATCACAAAGCCGTACACCTCCTGAACTGAACTCTATAGCCTAGAGGACCAGACTTCACGCTAAAATGAACTCCATTTAGTTTTCATTGAATCAAGAGCTCTCCTGCTGTGGTGCTGCAAAACGTATTCTCAGCACAGTAATAATCCCCACAACATTAACTGTAGTTATTTTCCGATGACCTTCAGATGTACAATTGTGTTTAGTTAAATGCCTTGGCTTTCAAATGCCTTTTCCCTTCAACTCAAAGCCAGACAGTCCTGGAGTAGACATAGGCCCTTGAGTGTTGTGTTGTGTTTTGTTGTGTTTTGTTCGTCTGTTCCAGGAGCCAGCTGAGGTATTTTGGACTCTCTTGGCTAACGGGGGAAACTGCTGTAGCGGCGGCGTGTTCCGGAAGGCTGGCCGACCTTATCAGCTCTGTGCTTTCCTGTGATTTTGTAGCAGCAAAGCTGCAGCCACTTTCAGAGACGCGATCTGTATGGTTGCCAAGGTGACGCAAGAACAGGAGGCAGGAGGCAACTTGTAGTGGTTTTCAGGTAGCCTGCTGAGCTGTCACCCTTCAAGGCTGTCCTGTTACAATATGGAGGGCTCTGTCCTGTCCTGTTACAATATGGAGGGTTCTGTACTCTCCTGTTACAGTATGGAGGGCTCTGTCCTGTTACAATATGGAGGGCTCTGTCCTGTCCTGTTACAATATGGAGGGTTCTGTACTCTCCTGTTACAGTATGGAGGGCTCTGTCCTGTTACAATATGGAGGGCTCTGTCCTGTCCTGTTACAATATGGAGGGCTATGTCCTGTTATAATATGGAGGACTCTGTCCTGTTATAATATGGAGGGCTCTGTCCTCTCCTGTTACAATATGGAGGGTTCTGTCCTGTTACAATATGGAGGGTTCTGTACTCTCCTGTTACAGTATGGAGGGCTCTGTCCTGTTACAATATGGAGGGCTCTGTCCTGTCCTGTTACAATATGGAGGGTTCTGTCCTGTTACAATATGGAGGGTTCTGTACTCTCCTGTTACAGTATGGAGGGCTCTGTCCTGTTACAATATGGAGGGCTCTGTCCTGTTATAATATGGAGGACTCTGTCCTGTTATAATATGGAGGGCTCTGTCTTCTCCTGTTACAATATGGAGGGTTCTGTCCTGTTACAATTTGGAGGGTTCTGTACTCTCCTGTTACAGTATGGAGGGCTCTGTCCTGTTACAATATGGAGGGCTCTGTCCTGTCCTGTTACAATATGGAGGGTTCTGTACTCTCCTGTTACAGTATGGAGGGCTCTGTCCTGTTACAATATGGAGGGCTCTGTCCTGTTATAATATGGAGGACTCTGTCCTGTTATAATATGGAGGGCTCTGTCCTCCCCTGTTACAGTATGGAGGGTTCTGTACTGTCCTGTTACAATATGGAGGGTTCTGTCCTGTTACAGTATGGAGGGTTCTGTCCTGTTCTTTTACAGTATGGAGGGTTCTGTCCTGTTCTTTTACAGTATGAAGGGTTCTGTCCTCTCCTGTTACAGTATGGAGGGTTCTGTCCTGTTACAATATGGAGGGTTCTGTCGTCTCCTGTTACAATATGGAGGGTTCTGTCCTCTCCTGTTACAATATGGAGGGTTCTGTCCTCTCCTGTTACAGTATGGAGGGTTCTGTCCTGTTCTGTTACAATATGGAGGGTTCTGTCCTCTCCTGTTACAGTATGGAGGGTTCTGTCGTCTCCTGTTACAATATGGATGGCTCGAGGTGGGTCGGTACTCACCAGTGCGCAGTCCTGGCACTTCTACATTTTACTCTTAAGCCGCCTTCACTGCCGCGTGTTACTGGCGAACACATCAAATTTAATGAAGCATTTGGGAACACACTGACAACTTGTATAAGTATAGTATACTGTAAGTATATATACTTTTTCGATCCCATTAGGGAAATTTGGTCTCTGCATTTTAACCCAATCGGTGAATTAGTGAAACACAAACACACAGTGAAGTGAAGCACACACTAATCCTGGCGCAGTGAGCTGCCTGCTACATCGGCGGCGCCATGACCTGGCAGTGTGTGCATCTGTAGTCATTGTAACATTTAATGTCTAAACATCAGATATGGCAAGCCATATGCAATTAGAATTATGCCTAGAAGCAATGAAACTACAGATATTGGTAATAAAGTGAAAATATAGTTAAATGTACAATACTGTCTTATCAATTGAAAAAAACAATTTAATGTTTTCACCCATTGGTTTGGGCATTTTGTTCCCTTTATGTTAATCTCTGAGTACACCAGGATGCTTTATTTACATGTTAAAATCCCTACATTTCTACTGGGGGATGCCCCCAGACCCCCCTACAGGCTGTTCCAGCCTTTCTCACTTTGCAGGTCTGTAAATAGGCCTTAGCAGTAAGCACACTTTGATTCAGCACCAATAGCTCTTAGTATATTTTATTCACTGTAAAAATGAAGACTATAATGTACACATAGCCGATACCTGTGGTCAGTGTGTGTGTATAGTGTTGTACACACATAGCCGTTGTCTTGTGGTCAGTGTGTGTGTAGTGTTGTACACACATAGCCGTTGTCTTGTGGTCAGTGTGTGTGTAGTGTTGTACACACATAGCCGATACCTGTGCTCAGTGTGTGTGTAGTGTTGGAGTGTCACCATGCGCTGGTGAGAGCTCTCGGCTGCCCACGGCCGGCCGGCCTGCCTCCACTGAGTTCTGTTTCTCTGTAGCGAAGGCTGCAGGCCTCCCACGGGGGTCACGCGCAGGTCGAGCGTGTTGATTCGCCCACGTGGACAGCCCAGCCCGAGCAGCACACACACTCCGGGAGGTGTCCTCCTCAACACACACACACTTCCTGCTCAACAGCACACACACTTCCTCCTCAACACACACACACTTCCTCCTCAACAGCACACACACTTCCTCCTCCACACACACACTTCCTCCTCCACACACACACTTCCTTCTCAACACACACACACTCCCTCCTCAACACACACACACTCCCTCCTCAACACACACACACTCCCTCCTTAGCAGCACAGCACACACACTTCCTCCTCCACACAAACACACTTCCTCCTCCACACACACACTTTCTGCTCAACACACACACACTCCCTCCTTAGCAGCACAGCACACACACTTCCTCCTCCACACACACACTTCCTCCTAAACACACACACTCCCTCCTAAACACACACACTTCCTCTTCAACACACACACACTTCCTCCTCAACACACACACACTCCCTCCTCAACACACACACACTTCGTCCTCCACACACACTCACTTCCTCCTCAACACACACACACTCCCTCCTCCACACACACACACACAAACTTCCTCCTCCACACACACACACACTTCCTCCTCCACAGGATGGAGCCCAAATGAAAGGATCCAACATGATCAATACAGAAGCTCTGGTCACTGATGGGATGATACAGAAGCTCTGGTCACTCATGGGATGATTTGTTTTTCTGGCCGATGATATTGTTGTTGATTTTTTCGTCCCCAAACAGAGCATTCCATGCAAAAGGAAAACAAAATGTGTTGACACAAGCCTGACTCTTTAGAGACAGTTGTCCAAAATAACCCACAGAAATAAAAACATCTTGTGAGAACTGGGATATTTTGCAATGGGTGACTGATTATGATTTCCTTTATTTAGGTCAGCTTCATGCCTAGTGTGCTAACGTGCAGGTCAGCTTCATGCCTAGTGTGCTAACGTGTTGTTTAGGTCAGCTTCATGCCTAGTGTGCTAACGTGCAGGTCAGCTTCATGCCTAGTGTGCTAACGTGTCGTGCAGGTCAGCTTCATGCCTAGTGTGCTAACGTGTCGTGCAGGTCAGCTTCATGCATAGTGTGCTAACATGCAGGTCAGCTTCATGCCTAGTGTGCTAACGTGTTGTGGAGGTCAGCTTCATGCCTAGTGTGCTAACGTGTCGTGCAGGTTAGCTTCATGCCTAGTGTGCTAACGTGCAGGTCAGCTTCATACCTAGTGTGCTAACGTGTCGTGCAGGTCAGCTTCATGCCTAGTGTGGTAATGTGCAGGTCAGCTTCATGCCTAGTGTGCTAACGTGCAGGTCAGCTTCATGCCTAGTGTGCTAACGTGCAGGTCAGCTTCATGTCTAGTGTGGTAACGTGTCGTGCAGGTCAGCTTCATGCCTAGTGTGCTAACGTGCAGGTCAGCTTCATGCCTAGTGTGCTAACGTGCAGGTCAGCTTCAGGCCTAGTGTGGTAAGTAGGGCTGGTGTAACGGAGGCGAACTGAGCTAGCGTGCTAGTTGCCCGTGTAAATCCTCACAGCCCTAACCTTAAGAACACTTCTAACCGCTGAGTTGGAAGCCTGGGCTTTTAGCTCAGTGGTTAGAGCGTTCGACTCCCATGCCGGTGTGTGTTGAGGTGGCGGGTTCGAGGGCCGTGAGCGGCGGATGAATTACAACCTCTTACACTGGGCGATAAAACGATAGCGACATGTATCGCAATAGACATGTAATCGATATCAATAAAAAATATGTTTGATAGAACATTCGATAATTAAAAGCAACACACACCTCCCGCCTTACGTTGTCCATAAATAAACAGGCTAAATATATCTTGCATTGTAGTATGTGCAACTCTACCAGAGTAGGGATAGAAGTAGGCCTACCTCAACACAGACTCTCAATGAATCCTTGCCCCGTGCTCTCTCTCTCTCTCCCTCTCAACAGGCGCATCCCTCCTCAGGATGCACATGTAATCCAAAGAATTCACAATCGTGCAAGACTACTGGCTAAATTGCTATTAAATCCGGTTAGCATCATTAGTACGATGCACAAATTTGTTCAAAACTGTTGCATTCAAAGCTGCTAAGTTCTAATCATCTCAATCCCGATGCAAATGGAAAAGTATTTTTCAAGACTGAAACGGACCTGTCCCAAGGAGAAAAAGTATTAATTTGAAACATAAACACATGTGGGGAAACTGAACAGTCTAACCAGTAGACTATGATAAACTAGCAAATTAAGCTACTTTTACAATAATTCCAGGCTTCAACTAGTGCTGCTTTTCATTCAGACTTATGTGTACATTTATTTATTTGAGTGTTTTTCATGATTGTGTTGCTATTTCTTTTCCCTGTTTGCTTTGATTGATAACTGAGGTGATTAAAATCAGAGGAATGTTAAGTTTTTTTCTTCTGGTCCTTATCTGAAATAGATTAAAAAATCAATAATTATCGATATCGCCTGATATAGAAATACTTATATCGTGATACAGTTTTCAGCCATATCACCCAGCCCTAGTGGTAACGTGTTGTGCCGTGTCGTTGCTGTGCTGAACCCATAATGATGCCCCGTGGGGCCAGCGTTAAGAGCTTGTTAACGGTGCTGGTGCTAACAGTGTCCTACATCCTGCTTTCAATCTCCTTTGGCACAGCACCAGTCAGTCTCACAACAATAGTCTCACATCTCACATGACCTGCATGCATTCAGCAAGAGCCGTGTCTCTCAAACAGGACACCGCAGACACCTCACAGAGTCGCAGGGCCCCAGGGCACCCTGACGGGGCTGACTGGGCTGTTCCAGGGCACTTGTGACTGGGCTGTTTTGTTGCGCGTTTGACTCCGCAAATAGAGAGCTCTCTGAGTTTGTTTGTGAACAAAGTGATGATAGTGGAAATGTAAATATGTGAAAAGTAAATGGGGAAATGCCAGGACAGGGCGTGTGTGTGAGTGTGTGTGAGTGTGTGTGTGTGTTTGGTGCGTGTGTGTGTCTGTGTGTGTGTGTGTGGGGTGTACTGGGGGAGATTTTTGCTGTGGGCGTGTACTAGTCTGGCCCCGCCCACCTGTGTCTCATCTCCTTCTCACTGTACTCGTCTGGCCTCTCTAAACGCACTCACGTTTCCCTCAGCCACCAGGATGGTTAGTTTTGAAAATGTAAGTGACAGTGGTAAACGCCTGTAGCAATGCCTGCAAATATTTAAAAAAGAACAGTTGCAACAATGTGTACATTTAATACAGCAAAGGTACATGACTGGTTCCTGACTGCCGATGGAGTTTATTATCAGTTTGTAAAGGTGGAAGTATAACGTTAGAAATCTCTGATCAATGTGATTTGATAGGCAGGAGCAGTGATTTCAATGTAAACACAAAGTCTACGCTCATCATAACGCTAGGGTTGGAAACATTTCCCAATGGCGAGCACCCAGACTCACTCCACAAAGTGAGCGACTCCACAAAGTGAGTGACTCCAGAAAGTGAGCGAGTCTGGCGATATCAGCCGAGGTTTGCCCGCACGTCAGATGGACATACTGCACTGGAGACAGTCGATGCAGCGTCAGTCCAAAAGTATCAGCATGTACCACGTCATGCAGCCTCAGAGGGTACGTTTCAGGCCAGAGGTCTCCCGTCAGACGGAGCGGCTGTGTGGTCCGATGGGAGGGGTTGTGGGATAGCCGTGAACTCCCGCTGGCAGTCCCGCTCGGTGGCTGGGAGTCAGAACGTCAGCACAGAGATTTAGAGGCAGCGGGGTCAGCGGTCAGTGTATGTGGGCACAGGGACGAGCACGGGGACAAGCAGGAGGGGGGCGAGCAGTCGAGTGGTGGAGCGGCCTCTGCGTCGGATATCAGACATCAGACAGAGGAACATGCTTTGAAACGTCAGAATCACACTCCTTTAAAAATGAACTGTTCTATAGTGGATACATTATATGAGTAAATTAACTGTTCTATAGTGGATAACATTATATGAGTAAATTAACTGTTCTACTATAGTGGATACATTATATGAGTAAATGAACTGTTCTATAGTGGATAACATTATTTGAGTAAATTAACTTTTCTACTATAGTGGATACATATGAGTAAATGAACTGTTCTATAGTGGATACATTAGATGAGTAAATGAACTGTTCTATAGTGGATAACATTATTTGAGTAAATGAACTGTTCTACTATAGTGGATACATTATATGAGTAAATGAACTGTTCTATAAGGGATACATTATATGAGTAAATTAACTGTTCTACTATAGTGGATAACATTATATGAGTAAATGAACTGTTCTACTATAGTGGATACATTATATGAATACAATGTCGTCGTGACGAAGCTCACTAATTGCACTTAAGGAAGCAGAGTTGTTCACAAGTCCATTTGGTGTTCAAAACAAGCCTGTAGTAATTATGCTGACATGTACTTCCCTTTGATTAAGCTTCTGTCAGGATGGCGGTGTTTTGGTCTGTCCTGTGTGGAGCGGGTGGGCTGAGGAGTGTGTTGGGGGTTCCCCTCCCCCCCTCCAACGCAGTCTGGGGTCAGCTGATCTGTTATGGGTCAGGGGCCGATCACCTCCTCTGGAGCTCCTGCCAGACCAGGCCTGGGGGGGAGATGCGGCAGGCCAACACTGAAAACAATAAACAAAGAAGTAGCCGACAAAAACAGTTTCACTCGTTTGTGCCTGACACCTGGCCTCTGTGTCCAGCTGTTTCAAATTCTAGATTCTTCTCACCAGACTCATTACAACGTTATTCTCCTTAAAACATTCAACTCAGCATACTCCTTACTTACAACAGGACATCCATTAAACTCACCATACTCTACTCACAACACTACATCCATTAAACTCACCATACTCTACTCACAACACTACATCCATTAAACTCACCTGACTCCTTACTCACAACACTACATCCTTTGGCTGCAGTAGTAAGACTCCACAAAGCTTCTGAGCTATGGAGGCATCCGTGCAGCATAGGGATTCACAAGTCAGAAGGTATTTTGTGGATCTGAAAACTTTTGGGGGATCTGTTTGTTTTATGTCCCTACTGTGTGTCAGAAGTACTGGAGGAGGCAGGAGGTACTGTATTGCAGGAGGAGGATTGTTAGTGGAGGAGGTGCTGTATTGTAGGAGGAGGATTGTTAGTGGAGGAGGTGCTGTATTGCAGGAGGAGGAGGAGTGGAGGAGGTGCTGTATTGTAGGAGGAGGATTGTTAGTGGAGGAGGTGCTGTATTGTAGGTGGAGGATTGAGGAGGTGCTGTATTGTAGGTGGAGGATTGAGGAGACACACTGTTGTTCTGCACACAGAGCCACACACACTGTTGTTCTGCACACAGAGCCACACACACTGTTGTTCTGCACACAGAGCCACACACACTGTTGTTCTGCACACAGAGCCACACACTGTTGTCATACACATAACCACACACACACTGTTGTTCTGCACACAGAGCCACACACTGTTGTCATACACATAACCACACACACTGTTGTCATACACATAACCACACACACTGTTGTTCTGCACACAGAGCCACACACACTGTTGTTCTGCACACAGAGCCACACACACTGTTGTTCTGCACACAGAGCCACACACACTGTTGTTCTGCACACAGAGCCACACACACTGTTGTTCTGCACACAGAGCCACACACACTGTTGTTCTGCACACAGAGCCACACACACTGTTGTTCTGCACACAGAGCCACACACACTGTTGTTCTGCACACAGAGCCACACACTGTTGTCATACACATAACCACACACTGTTGTCATACACATACACTGTTGTCATACACACATAGCCACACACAATTGGCTCAACGTCCCACCCACACACTGTTGTCGCATTAATACAGAGTCACAATACTGTTGTCATACACAATATAACCACACACACTATTGTCATAATACACAGACCACACACACTGTTGTCATACACACATAGCCACACACACTATTGTCATACACACATAACCACACACACTGTTGTCGTACACACAGAGCCACACACACTGTTGTCATACACACATAACCACACACACTGTTGTCATACACACAGAGCCACACACACTGTTGTCATGCACACAGAGCCACACACACTGTTGTCATACACACTTAACCGCACACACTGTTGTCATACACACATAACCACACACACTGTTGTCATACACACTTAACCACACACACTGTTGTTCTGCACACAGTCACACACACTGTTGTCATACACACTTAACCGCACACACTGTTGTCATACACACATAACCACACACACTGTTGTCATACACACTTAACCGCACACACTGTTGTCATACATACTTAACCGCACACACTGTTGTTCTGCACACAGAGCCATACACACTATTGTCATACACACATAGCCACACACACTGTTGTTTTGCACATGGAATTGCTTTCTTCATCTTGCTCCTCACTAATCTAATCTACTGTAAGCTCAGCCAATGGGCTCCACTCATCGTTCCCAAGCAGCTCGTGCCTCATTGGGTCTGTTATTCTGTTATTGCGTTTGATTTGCTCTCTACAGAGGGCTCAAAAGGAAAGGCTTGTTCCAGTCACTGGTTTGCCCTGTGCCCTGTGCCCTGTGCCCTGTGCCCTGTGCCCTGTGCCCTCTGCCCTGTGCCCTGTGCCCTCTGCCCTCTGCCCTGTGCCCTCTGCCCTGTGCCCTCTGCCCTCTGCCCTGTGCACTCTACCCTCTGCCCTGTGCCCTGTGCCCTCTGCCCTGTGCCCTATGTCATTTCCCTCCATGATGCCCTGTGCCCTATGTCATTTCCCTCCATGATGCCCTGTGCCCTATGTCATTTCCCTCCATGATGCCCTGTTCCCTATTTCATTTCCCTCCATGATGCCTGTGCCCTATGTCATTTCCCTCCATGATGCCCTGTGCCCTATGTCATTTCCCTCCATGATGCCCTGTGCCCTATTTCATTTCCCTCCATGATGCCTGTGTGTTAATGTCTGTGTGTTGATGCCTGTGTGTTGATGTCTGTGTGTTGATTCCTGTGTGTTGATGTATGTGTGTTGATGTCTGTGTGTTGATGCCTGTGTGTTAATGTATGTGTGTTGATGCATGTGTGTTAATGTCTGTGTGTTGATGTCTGTGTGTTGATGCCTGTGTGTTAATGTCTGTGTGTTGATGCATGTGTGTTAATGTCTGTGTGTTAATGTCTGTGTGTTGATGCTTGTGTGTTAATGTCTGTGTGTTGATGTCTGTGTGTTGATTCCTGTGTGTTAATGTCTGTGTGTTGATGCATGTGTGTTAATGTCTGTGAGTTAATGTCTGTGTGTTGATGTTTTTGTGTTAATGTCTGTGTGTTTATGTCTGTGTGTTGATGTATGTGTGTTAATGTCTGTGTGTTGATGTCTGTGTGTTAATGATGTCTGTGTGTTAATGTCTGTGTGTTCTGTGTGTTGATGCCTGTGTGTTAATGTCTGTGTGTTGATGTCTGTGTGTTAATGTCTGTGTGTTAATGCATGTGTGTTAATGTCTGTGTGTTAATGTCTGTGTGTTGATGCCTGTGTGTTAATGTCTGTGTGTTTATGTCTGTGTGTTGATGTCTGTGTGTTAATGTCTGTGTCTTGATGTCTGTGTGTTAATGTCTGTGTGTTGATGTCTGTGTGTTAATGTACTGGTGTCACTCCTGCTCACTCCTCTCTTCTTCTCTCAGTTTCTATCAGAGAGGATCATGAAAGCTGCTAAAGCTGTGTACAGTGCACTAATTGAACGCAATCCAGGTTTGATCAGGGATCGAAAGCATCACTTAAAAACATACAGGTAAGTGTACACGTGCACATTATCTCTCTGCGATTCCGTTGACTGGCGGCTTCCAAATCACATGATATCCAGTCCTTTCCCATTTGTTTCCTCCACAGGCAGTGCTGTAGCGGGAAGGAGTTGGTTGATTGGCTGATTAAGTTACAAGACTGCTCCCAGTTACGAAGCCAGGCGGTTGGCATGTGGCAAGTCCTGGTGGACGAAGGCATCCTAATTCATGGTAAATGTGCTCCACAGCTGAATCGGAATAAATCTCTAATTCTGGGAACATAAAGGCTCACAGAGGCAAAGAACTACCAATAGACCTTGCTTTGCAGCAAAGACAGACAACTTTGATAGCAGATTGTGTCAAACATTGTATTGGATTATTTCTGGAATAAAACTTTCTTTTCAATGTTGTAGTGAAGCAAGAGCTGAACTTTCAGGACAGAGACACTCAGTTCTACCGCTTCATTGACATGGAGTTTGACGTCGGCCAGTCAGGGGATGAGAAGGACTCCCGGGAGGAGGAGCTTCAGGAGAGCCTCTCCCTATTGGTCCAGATGGGCCCTGACGCTCTCCTCACAATGATTCTGCGCAAACCGTGAGTCCATTTTAACGAGCAAATATGTCTCTACATACCAATTACCATTGCAGTGGTGACAACGAAAAGGGTTTTGGCAGGCACACCAAGCAATATGTGCTGGCCCACTCAAACACCGAAAAAGGGGGCATTTTTGGGAAGCATGTAAATGTACCCAAGAGGATTTATTGGGTTAGATATATATACATATAAATGTACCCAAGAGGATTTTTAGCATTTTTATGTTACTGGAAACAACAAACCTGACCAATTTTGCTTTCATTTCAGCCAGTGCAGATATGTCCTGCCCACTGTAGCATACCATGTCAGTCTGTCCCCTTGACCTACACACATAGGATGAGACACTACACTACCACAGCCATATGAGACATGATCTCTCTCTCTGTCTCTCTCTCTGTCTCTCTCTGTGTGTTTGTGTGTGTTGCAGGCCAAACCAGAGGAGTGCGGAGGATCTGGAGGTGATTTATGAGGAGTTGATGCACATCAAGGCCGCGGCCCACCTCTCCACCTCAGTGAGTGAGATCCTCTTCCAAGGGGATACCACATACACACACACACACAAACACACACCACAGTCTCGTACATCTCAGCACTGACTCATCTCATCTCCCCCTCCATCCCTGAGCTCCCTTGAGCTGTAAGGTAATGTGGTGACTGAGAGGATCGCAGTACTGATACATGCACTGTGGCTTGCTTTTGAGCTCTTAAGGGCTCTTAAAGAGCTGTGTTAGGTCAGCTCATATCCTGCTCATTCAAAAAGTAGTCTTACGTTGCTAAGGTCAGGCACAGGCATTATTCAGCCATGTATTGCCAAGTCACAACTAATCAAGGTCAAGGAATTAGCTGAGCTGGCAACTCTCACACATTGAGAGTGAGATTCATTCATTTGATTGGCTCCACGCACTCTTACACCAATCAAATGCGTGAGGGTTTGCAGCTCTGGAATTAGGAACTTGTAAAGCACTGTGTCCCAGATCCCCAATGAACACTGGACAGAGCAGGGCTGTGACAGGAGATGCAGTGGCAATGCTAGCAGATTTGATAGTTAGCAATGCTAGCGAGGGGATAGTTAGCAATGCTAGCAAAGGGATAGTTAGCAATGCTAGCGAGGGGATAGTTAGCAATGCTAGTGGAGTGGACAGTTAGTTAGCAATGCTAGCGGAGTAGATAGTTAGCAATGCTAGATAGCTGAGTGGACAGTTAGAGAGCACAGGGGGACCCAGCAGCCACAAGCAATGACAAGAACAAGTTAAAGATTGTTCAGCAAGGTCTACCTGTGGAGAGCGCTTCACAACCAGATGAAGATTTTATGGAGGAGGAGGTAAGAGGGACAGAATGGAGCTGATGCCCATCTGAAGCTGAAGCAGAGAGGCCAGGGCCAGGGGGAACAGTGTTGTCCAGGGGGAACAATGGTGTGAAGAAATAGCACAGGTAATTTTAGCGCTGCCAAATCTGTCCTGTCTGTTGTCCTCATATGTGATCTGTCCTGTCTGTTGTCATAGTGTGTGTTCTGTACTGTCTGTTGTCATAGTGTGTGTTCTGTACTGTCTGTTGTCATAGGTGCGGAAGGAGTTGGCGGCTGTGTTGGCATTCGAATCTCACACCAAAGCGGGCACAGTCTGTGAGTGTGAACACCGCACTGACATTTTAGCCTCTGTAGTCAGCGTAATACACACACACACACACACACACACACACACTGTACATACACACACTTTTATACATAGTTGTTAAAAACATACGTAAATGTTAGTGGAATGTAAAGGGGCAGGGGGATCTTTGTCTTCCAGTGTTCAGCCAGGGTGACAAAGGGACTTCCTGGTACATCATCTGGAAGGGCTCTGTTAATGTCATCACGCACGGCAAGGTAAATCCATTTCCCACTCACAGGATGACCTCCCAGGCCAGGCGTTTTAAATAGCCCTGCAAAAAAGGACAACAAATAGGTCATTTAACAATGCACTCGCTCAGAGTGAGGAGTAAACATTCCAGCGTGTGTGTGTGTGTGTTTGTGTGTGTGTGTGTGTGTGTGTTTATTTCTGTAGGGTCTGGTGACCACACTGCATGAGGGAGAGGACTTTGGGCAGTTGGCCCTGCTCAATGATGCACCCCGAGCTGCCACAATCATTATGCGTGAAGACAACTGCCACTTTCTCAGAGTGGACAAGCAAGACTTCATACGCATCGTCAAAGTAAGCAGTGACAGTGACAGGCTACAGAAGACCGGTCAGAGCAGACAAAGATGGGCTTTATTTTACGGGCCAGGACCATATATATGAATATATACGCCTTCAGGCCCAATATTATTGGAGTATGATCCCTGTCAATCTGTTTGACTGCTTAAGAAATAATGCTGCTGCCCTAATGTATGTTACATTAGTTATTTATATTTAGTTATATATTATTTATTATTTATTAATTATTATTATATTGTTTATTTGTGTGCTTATACAGATAAACAAGCGTGTAGGTATTAGGTAGATGAGCAGTCTGCTCTAGACACTATGTGTGTTTATGTGTAGATGTGTATTTAGCCATGTGCATGTCCTGATGATTGATGTGTTTTAGGATGTGGAGGCCAACACTCTGCACATGTTGATTGATGTTTTGTAGGATGTGGAGGTCAACACTGTGTAAATGTCCTGTTGACTGATGTGTTGTAGGATGTGGAGGCCAACACTCTGCACATGTTGATTGATGTGTTTTAGGATGTGGAGGCCAACACTCTGCACATGTTGATTGATGTTTTGTAGGATGTGGAGGCCAACACTGTGCACATGTTGATTGATGTGTTTTAGGATGTGGAGGCCAACACTCTGCACATGTTGATTGATGTGTTTTAGGATGTGGAGGCCAACACTCTGCACATGTTGATTGATGTTTTGTAGGATGTGGAGGCCAACACTCTGCACATGTTGATTGATGTTTTGTAGGATGTGGAGGCCAACACTGTGCACATGTTGATTGATGTTTTGTAGGATGTGGAGGCCAACACTGTGCACATGTTGATTGATGTGTTTTAGGATGTGGAGGTTACCACTGTGTTCATGTTGATTGATGTGTTGTAGGATGTGGAGGCCAACACTGTGCACATGTTGATTGATGTGTTGTAGGA
This sequence comes from Alosa alosa, assembly GCF_017589495.1. NCBI lineage: Eukaryota > Metazoa > Chordata > Actinopteri > Clupeiformes > Clupeidae > Alosa > Alosa alosa. The sequence continues at coordinate 35,848,947 of NC_063192.1, read as the reverse complement.
TGTGGAGGCCAACACTGTGCGTCTGGAAGAACATGGGAAAGCCGTCCTGGTGCTTGAAAAAAGCTCTGAACAGGAGTCGGCCAATCAGGGAGGAGCAGCAAGCAGCAGCAAGTACGCAGCCAATCAGAGCTCGGCCTGAGTTTGGCCCTGTGAAGCTGAGCTGTAAATATGCTCAAACAGAAGAGAGCAAACAAACAGTTCTGGGAATCACCTGCCATGTTTGACTTTCGAAGTTCAGACTTCAGTAATATATCATAACCAACTCTCTCTCTCTCTCTCTCTCTCTCTCTCTCTCTCTCATAACCAACTCTCTCTCTCTCTCTCTCTCTCTCTCTCTCTCTCTCTCTCTCTCTCTAACCAAACCAACTCTCTGTCTCTCTAACTCTCTCTCTCTCTCTCTCTCTCTCTCTCTCTCTCTCTCATAACCAACTCTCTGTCTCTCTCTCTCTCTCTCTCTCTCTCTCTCATAACCAACTCTCTCTCTCTCTCTCTCTCTCTCTCTCTCTCTCTCTCTAACCAACTCTCTCTCTCTCTCTCTCTCTCTTTCTCTCTCTTTCTCTTTCTCTTTCAGGTACACGGTGATGTCAGGAACTCCAGAGAAGATTCTGGAACATTTGCTTGACACAATTAAGCTAGACACAAACGGGAGTGACCAAATAGGTAGTGCAGCAGTTCTTTCCCAACTCCAGCCATCGCCATAGCGATAATGCCATTTTGTAGTGCTCTTGGCTCAGTGACAAGATGTCAGTGACGCATGATAATAGTCCCTTAAGTGAGAGAAAGGGCTCATTCATACTTAAGCTGGTCATCTGTCCTGCTTTTGTCCACCTGTGGGAACCACACTGTGGACACGCTGGTGAGGGTCAGAACACCTAGCGAGGAACAGGCCTGCTCATTACAAAGGGCAAATGCCCTAGAGAGGAACAGGCCTGCTCATTACAAAGGGCAAATGCCCTAGCGAGGAACAGGCCTGCTCATTACAAAGGGCAAATGCCCTACATGTGGCCTGGAGGAGCAGGAGGTGTGCTGTTAAACTTGTGTGTGTGTGTGCATGTGTGTGTGCTGTTAAACTTGTGTGTGCATGTGTGTGTTGTTGAACTTGTGTGTGTGTGCATGTGTGTGTTGTTGAACTTGTGTGTGCATGTTTGTGTTGTTGAACTTGTGTGTGTGTGTCCATGTGTGTGTTGTTGTCAGGGAAAGTGTGTGTGTCCATGTGTGTGTTGTTAAACGTGTGTGTGTGCATGTGTGTGTTGTTGAACTTGTGTGTGTGTGTGTGTGCATGTGTATGTTGTTGAACTTGTGTGTGTGTGCATGTGTGTGTTGTTGAACTTGTGTGTGCATGTGTGTGTTGTTGAACTTGTGTGTGTATGTGTGTGTTCTTGAACTTGTGTGTGTGTGCATGTGTGTGTTCTTGAACTTCTGTGTGTGTGCATGTGTGTGTTGTTGAACTTCTGTGTGTGTGCATGTGTGTGTTGTTGAACTTGTGTGTGCTTTGCCCACAGATGCGTCTGTAAGTGACTTCCTGCTCACCCACCAGGTCTTCATGCCCTCAGGACAGCTGTGCACTGCCCTGCTGAACCAATATCCTTCCACCAGAATAAGCACTGCATGGGGACTATATCTCCTTTCAGTAATATTAGGGTTACCATGTTTAAGAGAGCAGACTACACTACTATTAACATTACGATCATTCAGTGTTCGTCTGGTCTGGTCAGTTCTATATGCCCTCATGACTACAAGGTTTGATGTGTTTCTGGACTGTGTCCAAAGTCTCGTTTCCTTAACAACAGCATCACTTACCACGCTGAGCCGTCGGAGGGCTCGGAGCTGGAGAAGGCAGCCTATGCCCTGAACACCAAGCAGAAGATCGTCAAGCTGGTCGTCCAGTGGGTCTCCTTATATGGGCTATCGCTGAAGGACAACCCTCCAGTGGTGGACTTCCTGGAGGTAACTCCTGACATGTTGATCGTCTAAATTAGCGATTATAATATTCTTATAATATAAATTAGCGATTGTGATGGCGGTTGAGACAGGAAGGGGTAAGATTGTAAAGGCTTCATTTCTCCACATAATGGGCTTCTCTTGACGCCTCTGGCAATGTGCACCTGAGATAAGGTAATCAAAGGCGATTAAGGAAAAGAGTGCTGGCCTCTTGTTAATGTTCCACTCAGAGGCCTGCAAAGCCTCACACAGATCTCCGCATCCGAAGTGAGGAGAGGCCGAGTGCCGCGCTGGGTCAAAAGAGTATTTGAAAAGATCAGGTGCTCTTCGAGTGCGGACAACAGAACTTATAAGGCAAAATGTGACTGTTCTGTATGTAAGATATGTAGATTCTGAGGCAGGCAAAGAATCCGATGCACACTGATCAAGTGTAAAAATCCTTTATTCTAATGGGCACGCCTACGCGTTTGTGTCTTGTGAAAGCAGAGCCTGCGGAAGGAGGTGCTGGGGGACTCGCGCCTCTACGCGCTGCTCAGGGAACAGCTCAAGGAGAGGAGGAAGAAAATGTGAGTTAGAAGCAACACACGTGCACCTGCACATCAGCTAGAGATCGTAATTAGTAACTAGTTAACTAATTAGTTGCCTTTTTTCCCCCAGGCTGGACAATGGCCATCAGCCTTCGCTTAAGGTGAGTGCGCCCTATAGGTGGGGGTCAGTCATGGGAGCGCTGCTGTGAGAACACACACACAGGCCCGCAGGCTTTTATGACCCGGCCTGATAAACACCACGCTGAGTGGAAAAGTAAACAGTACAGTACTTTCTCTAAGTTGTCTGGGGGAAATGCCTGGTGCTGTTGCAACCAAGTCTGTCTGTGCAATTAGCTGAGTACACTTTTAGAATAATTGATTGCTTTTACTGGAATTTGTCTAAATATGAACTGACATTTCTTTGTTTGACATCCATTTTTAGCAACACAATGAACTTGACTGGTTCCTTGGCTACGACAACCCAGCGGGAAAATGCCAGCCCATCAAGGTCAATGACAAAGGTCAGTATTCCATTACATCATTCATTATATCATCATAACATACACAGCTGCAAAATTAGTAACTTATTCATTGAGGCTGTTGTCGTTTCATGGTCTTCCTGCACAGTCTTGCATGAAGTCTTCCGGCCTGACCACACGTTTGTGTGCCTGATGCTGCCCGTGAACTCGTCTGTGCTGGACATCGTGGAGGCCATGACCAGTTCAAGTGGAGATTACGTACTTGTCAAAATGAACTCTTCAGGAGGTAACAGACGGAGTGCACTGTCAGATTAGCAGCCTCAACAGGAAAGTCTTTAAAGGTGTTTCAGCCTCAACAGGAAAGTCTTTAAAGGTGTTTCAGCCTCAACAGGAAAGTCTTTAAAGGTGTTTCAGTTGTGTGTCATGGGTTTAATTAGCAGCCTCAACAGGAAAGTCTTTAAAGGTGTTTCAGTCGTGTGTCATGGGTTTGAGTCATGCATGCATTGTGCTTTTCACCTCAAATTCACAGCATAGGAGACATGATCTCATTGTGTCAGTGGTATTGAGTGCACCTGGCCTGATGTGTTAATGAGAGAGCTGCTGGGTGTTGAAGTGCCTGTGTGTGTGCTCTCTCCTGGGTCTGATGCTGATGTGTTAATGCTGAGGGAGAGAGCTGCTCGATGTTGAAGTGCCTGTGTGTGTGTGTCCTCTCTCTGTCCTGTCTCAGATAGGGAGGAGCTCAAGCTGGAGGCCCGGGCTGTGTCCACCTCTCTGGGCCTGAACGAGAGACTGTTCCTCTGCTCAGCCAACCAGGTGGACGAGCTGGTGAGTGCGCTCGGAATCGGAACACTTTTCTTGTCTGCACGTCGTCTGTGTTCACAGGACAAGGGCCCTGTTTATCTCAGTGTTCTTCACTGCATGGAACAGTCCCAGCCGTGCCACTAACCACAGACGTGGCAGAAGCCTAAACTTACTGTGATGATTCAGTACTGGCATCTTGGCTTTGGGAGCGTGATGTGTTAAGGTGTTAGAACCAGCTATGAATGACTATCTGTAAGGCTTTAGAACCAGCTATGAATGACCATCTGTAAGGCTTTAGAACCAGCTATGAATGACCATCTGTAAGGCGTTAGAACCAGCTATGAATAACTTAGACAAGAGCATCTATAAGGTTTTAGAACCAGCTATGAATGACTTAGACAAGAGCATCTGTAGAACCAGCTATGAATTACTTGGACAGGAGCATCTGTAGAACCAGCTATGAATGACTTAGACAAGAGCATGTGTGTGATGTGTGTGTGTGTGTGTGTGTGTGGTGTGATCTGTGTGTGTGTGGTGTGATCTGTGTGTGTGTGATGTGTGTGTGTGTGTGTGTGTGTGTGTGTGTGTGTGTGTGTGATGTGTGTGTGTGTGTGTGTGTGTGTGGTGTGATCTGTGTGTGTGTGGTGTGATCTGTGTGTGTGTGTGTGTGTGTGTGTGTGTGTGTGTGTGTGTGTGTGTGTGTGTGTGTGTGATGTGTGTGTGTGTGTGTGTGTGTGTGATGTGTGTGTGTGTGTGTGTGTGTGTGTTTCTCTCAGACACCCCTAAGGGAGCAGCTGGGCCCGGAGCTGAACACTATGGAGCCGTTGGAGCAGATGTGCTCTAAGGACATTGCTGTCCAACTCAACAGCTACGACTGGGAGCTGTTCAGCACCATGCATGAGGTGAGGACTCAGCACGAGCTGGACGCTTGAGTCAACATGAGGGATTTGAGAGGAGGTCAATATGAAGGGGACCAGAGCGTGACGTATGGGGGCATATGAAGGGGACCAGAGGAATGTGGATGTCACTGTGGAATGTCAGTGACTAATTATGTTTGTAGCATGCAGCATCTGATAAAGGATGCGTCTTGTAGCACAGAACCGGGCTAGCCAGTCTAAACCAGGTGACAAGTGTCGCTCCACAACATATGACATAAGAGACATCCATGAGACTCACAAAATGTGTTAGCTTGTCACGTACATCAAACATTTTGAAACACCACAGTGTTCTTCTGTACTCTGATTGGATAACTCAAAAGTTCACTCAAACACGCAAAGGGGTTGCCATGGTCATAAGTACGTTGTGTTATAAACTAGAGGATGTTCTATTTGATGTTTTCACTGGGGACTATGAAAGCGTATAGCACCCACCACATCTGGGACTATGAAAGCTCATAGCAACATCTGGGGACTATGAAAGCTTATAGCAACATCTGGGGACTATGAAAGCTTATAGCACCCACCACATGTGTTAACATCCCTTATGGCCTTTTGTGTGAACTTCATGTTCCCCCCCGTCCTGTCTCCTGTCTACTCCTTCTTCTCCTCCTCCTCCTCCTCCTCTTCCTACTCCCAGACGGAGCTGCTCTACTACGTGTTCGGGAGGGAGAAATTCCCCAACACCACCACAGCCAACCTGGAGCGCTTCATGTGTCGCTTCAACGAGGTGCAGTTCTGGGTGGTGACAGAGCTGTGCCTGTGTGTGGACCAGGCCAAGCGGGCCACTCTGCTCAAGAAGTTCATCAAGATTGCCATCGTGTGAGCATAGCAAAGCACATACATACATCATATGAGTAGCCGATAGCATTAGCACATACATTATATGAGTAGCCGATAGCATAGCACATACATACATCATATGAGTAGCCGATAGCATAGCACATACATCATATGAGTAGCCGATAGCATTAGCACATACATCATATGAGTAGCCGATAGCATTAGCACATACATACATCATATGAGTAGCCGATAGCATTAGCACATACATACATTGTGTGAGTATATCATTAGCACGCACATACATTGTATGAGAATAGCATGGCACATGCATACATCGTGTGAGTATAGCATAGCACATACATTGTGTGAGTATATAATTAGCACGTACATACATTATATGAGTATAGCATAGCACATACATACGCATAGCACATACATTGTGTGAGTATAGCAAAGTACATATTTTTTTCCCCTGACCAACAAATCATCATGACTGTACTGCTGGCAAACTGTAATGTTGTTTGTGTAACACTTCAGAATGACTTAAAAGTGAAGGTAAGGTTCTGTTAACTTAATGATATCTCAAGGAACAATGACAACAGAATAAATCACACAATCTGTCACATCATGAATGGAAGCCTTGTAAAGCTCTGTTAGGGAACACCGGAATGAACGTCATCAGATTCAGTCAGTATAGTCACACAGTTGGCAAATTAAGCTATATCACTGAAGTTCATTCAGATGGCTCTCGTGTGTTTGGATTTGTGTGTGTGTGTGTGTGTGTGTGTGTGTGTGTGTGTGTGCGAGAGAGAGAGAATGCGTCACAGAGACTCAGCCGTAGGCACACTGACACACTTCCCAGGCCTTTTGTAAAATCCCATCGCAAACATCCATGAGACACACACACAGCAATATATTCAGCTGGGTCATATTCAGCTGGGTGGTAAGATCTTGTCCAAACAAGAGTGTGGTCAGAGTCTGACCTAGTTGTACAAAGGTCTATACATTAGAAACATTCTAAGGTCTATACATTAGAAACATTTTAAGGTCTATACATTAGAAACATTCTAAGGTCTATACATTAGAAACATTTTAAAGGTCTATACATTAGAATTCTTAACTCTTTGGTCTTTAGATCTTTTCCGTTGGCTATATTGTCTATTTGACATGGATTTGTGTTTGTTTTTTTCAGCCTGAAGGAACAAAAGAATCTCAACTCGTTTTATGCTGTGATGTTTGGCCTGACCAACAGTGCGGTCACCCGTCTCTACAAGACCTGGGAGGTGAGGAGGGTTAGGGTTAGGTGGGAGGTGAGGAGGGTAGCAGATGTTCAGATTCAGATTTGGTTTTATTGACAAATTACCAAAAAACAGACACTCACAATTTCCTCTGAATTTGCACATTGTCAGAGGGTACCAAACAAGACGAGGAGGATCTTCACTACATACGAGAGAATGCTGGTGAGTTTCCACAAATATGGTGTGGAGGGAATTAGATGTAGTATCTCATTCAACACCAGTTGGGACACAATATTTGGGCTGTGGGCCGAGGTTGTGCTGAACTTCTTTCATTACACTAAATATCCATTGACATGGTGATTTTGAACAGTTTTAATTGTGGTCTGTGTAATACTTCTTGTTTTGTATTCTAAAATGACAATTGTAATATTAAGAGGATGTTTTTAATTCTAAAATGACAACTGTAATATAAAGAGTATGTTTTGAATTCTAAAATGACAACTGTAATATAAAGAGGATGTTTTTAATTCTAAAATGACAACTGTAATATTAAGAGTATGTTTTGAATTCTAAAATGACAACTGTAATATAAAGAGTATGTTTTGAATTCTAAAATGACAACTGTAATATAAAGAGGATGTTTTTAATGTTCAGGATCCTGCCAGGAACCACCGCGCGTACCGGCTAGCAGTGGCCAAGCTGAGCTCTCCTTATATCCCCTTTATGCCTCTCATATTGAAAGGTAACAGCGGCACCGCTTACGCTGAACCAGTGCAGTTTAACCCACGTAACCGATATCCTTTTGGTGAGCAATACTGCTTTGCTAACACACATACTGGTATCTGTTTACCTGTGGTCAACAACAGACATGACGTTCATCCACGAGGGAAATAAGAACTACACCAGCACTCTGGTCAACTTTGAGAAGATGGTGAGTTGACCAGAAGAGCCAGTTCTGAATGTCAGTCATATTGGATGTTTGACAGCACAAGCCTCTGTAAACAAAGCTGTTCTGAATGTCAGTCATATTGGATGTTTGACAGCACAAGCCTCTGTAAACAAAGCTGTTCTGAGTGTCAGTCATATTGGATGTTTGACAGCACAAGCCTCTGTAAACAAAGCTGTTGTGTCCACATCTCTCTCTTCATCTCTATAGCGCATGATCGCCAGGACCATGAAAATAGTGACCGACTGCAGGGACCAACCTTACTGTAAGCACCACTGCACCTCACCCAGTACATGGTCAGCATTTTCAGCATTGAGCCCCGTACAGTCTCCTGACCTCACCGATGACAGAGCTGCACACACACACCTCACCTCACCGATGACCGACCTGCACACACACCTCACCGATGACCGACCTGCACACACACCTCACCAATGACAGACCTGCACACACAACCTATTTTACGTCTTTCCACAGCAGTTCCATCATCACCACAGAAGGGTCTGACGGAGCGGATGTTCCTGGACACTCCAGCCATTCGTCTGTCCACCTGTAAGTTATTACTGGGAATGGCAGTGGATATAGAACACAACTATGTCATGCTCCTTTACCCTGTCTGACCGCCTCTGCTCCTTTACCCTGTCTGACCGCCTCTGTTCCGTTCCCTTGTCTGACCGCCTCTGTTCCGTTCCCCTGTCTGACCGCCTCTGTTCCGTTCCTCTGTTCCGTCCAGATTCTGACCAGTCACTCACCTTGCGCAGCTCCAGCAATGTCCGTTACTACGTCCAGAACCTCAAAGTCATCGACAACCAGAGGAAGCTGACGCAGATGTCCAGGGACATCGAGCGCTAACCAACCAGAAGACACTAACGCAGATGTCCAGGGACATCGAACGCTGACATTCCATGACAACAAATCAAAAGCACAGGGCAGACTGTCCTGTATCATCACCATAGAGGCCAATCAGTGCTGTCCTGTATCATCACCATAGAGGCCCATCAGTGCTGTCCTGTATCATCACCATAGAGGCCCATCAGTGCTGTCCTGCTCCACTGGATCAAGCTAATTACAGCATCGTACAGCCATAGAACTCGTTAAAGGGATTGTTCACGCCTCCCAAATGAACCCGCCACTATCTCCACAACCTCCAGACAGTGCTCACTCATACATGATTTGCTTGTCAGTTCTAAATGAGATATGCGATTGACACATGATTGGAAAGAATAGGCAGTTCACTTCAATGATAAAGAAAAGAACAACTTTTTGAAAAGAACATTGCTATTTAACTGTATAAGTTCATATGGGGTTTAAGTGATATAATGTGTGCACCAGATGTAGGTCAGCTGTAGGTGTCTGAGCTTTCCCACCACTGCCTGGCCTACAGCTCCCTCTAGAGGCCATAAAGAGGGGACCACTGATCACTGATGCCTGGCCTACAGCTCCCTCTAGTGGCTGTATAGAGGGACCACTGATGCCTACAGCTCCCTCTAGTGGCCGTATAGAGGGACCACTGATCACTGATGCCTACAGCTCCCTCTAGTGGCCGTATAGAGGGGCCACTGACCTACAGCTCCCTCTAGTAGCCGTATAGAGGGACCACTGACCTACAGCTCCCTCTAGTGGCCATATAGAGGGACCACTGATGCCTGACCTACAGCTCCCTCTAGAGGCCGTATAGAGGGGCCACTGACCTACAGCTCCCTCTAGAGGACGTATAGAGGGGCCACTGATGCCTGACCTACAGCTCCCTGTAGAGGCCGTATAGAGGGACCACTGACCTACAGCTCCCTCTAGAGGACGTATAGAGGCAAACGTAAGCATGCGCAGCATGCGAGAATTTCACGCTAATGTAGACAGGCTGCTGAAAATGCTAGTTGTGGCCGCTGAAGGTATTTATATTATCATGCTTCGCTTAGAGGCCATTCAGCTGGAGGCCACTGTGTGCGCCATTTAGAGTCTGAAGGTTGCGACGCCTATAGTAACCAAGGACTTGTGGTCATTTTGGAGAGGATGGAAACTATCAACACAGAGCACAATCAGTTTTGTAGTTTTTACAGTCAAATGTTTGAGAAACATATTTCATATTAAATGTATCAGAAGTTTTATTTTTTCCTAAATAAATAATTTAAAACAATATGAGTTGTCATGGATTATACATTACAGAAAACCAGAACAGAAACATTTGGTATTAAACACAGTAAAGGTACTAAGTGATAAGTGATAAACTATAGGCCTGTGTGTGTGTGTGTGTACTAAGTGATAAATGATAAACTATAGGCCTATGTGTGTGTGTATGTACTAAGTGATAAACTATAGGCCTGTGTGTACTAAGTGATAAACTATAGGCCTGTGTGTGTGTACTAAGTGATAAACTATAGGCCTGTGTGTGTGTGTGTGTGTACTAAGTGATAAACTATAGGCCTGTGTGTTTGCGTACTGATGGACTGTCAGCGGGCCGCAATTAAGACCGTCTTCCTGGCTGGCGAGTGGGGCACCATACAGGGGGGGTTTCAGGAGGGGGTGGGATGCCACATTCCACTGTCCAGCGCATTGTCCACTGACTCAGAGGAGGTGGTGGACATTCATCATATCCACCTCCATCCTCTTCCGGATTTTATGAATAGTTCAGGACCACCCTAGGTGTAACACACACGGGCTGAGGGTGGTAGGCCTTTAAGTACTACGTGGGTCATGTCCAACGAATAGCTAAGGTGGGTAGAATAGCTAAGGTGGATAGCCTACTGAGCAGCCCTGCTAATGTGTGAATAGCTAAGGTGGGTTAGAATAGCTAAGGTGGGTAGAAAAGCTAATGTGTGAATAGCTAAGGTGGGTAGAATAGCTAAGGTGGATAGCCTGCTGTTATGAGCAGCCCTGCTAATGTGTGAATAGCTAAGGTGGGTAGGTGGGTACTGTTATGAGCAGCCCTGCTAATGTGTGAATAGCTAAGGTGGGTACTGTTATGAGCAGCCCTGCTAATGTGTGAATAGCTAAGGTGGGTAGAATAGCTAAGGTGGGTAGATTAGAATAGCTAAGGTGGGTAGAATAGCGGAGAATTTCGGTGATCTGTCCCCGGCTGGAGCTGTCCCTGGAAAAGTCCCCGGTTTTCACTGTGACTGACAGACCCGAAATTGGAATAAAAGAAAGAAAGAAAACACTGACCAAACGTACAGTTGCGCACCCTTCGCGCACAGTCTCAAGCTAGTCAAAGACATAGGTCAAAGCAAGCGCTCAGACCTCAGAGATGTTCTAGAATGCCCATATTTCTGGTCTGTCGGTTAGTGGAGTAGCAGCGCGGTAGAATCTTTGAAATGAAACCACTTGTGCAGGGGATTTATTAAACTAACGTCATCACGAACGTGCCAGCTGCTCAAATCCAGGTGAAACTAAAATTGCGGAGTAGGCTACTCGTCACACAGACAGCATACATCCTATAATACGCAGATATCACGTGAACGGCCGGAATCTAAGCTTTCCAATGACATTAGCGCCAAGTTGCTGTGATAAATGGTTCGCGAGAAAATTAACAATGAACTTATGTAGCAACTCTAGCATCGGTAGGCCTACAACAACAAGCGGTTCCTGAGTAATCCGGTTTTGAAACTGCAACACATCTCTACATGGTCTCCAATTTTGGGCCAAAATTATAATGTAGACCTATTCTCATGTAAACTATAAATGTCAGTAGCCTACAAACATTTTTGTAAATTGTTTAGCCAGAGAATGCCTATCCCACCATGGTTCTCATATTGCCAGATTCCAGACAATCAACAAATATGAATATAGCCTATATTTCTACTGGCATGCTTCCTAGTGACATTAACAGAAAAATATAAAGAAAAAAATTCATGAGACGTGAGTTATTTTTTTCTTGATATAAGACTGACAACACATAGGCCCTATTAGGCTACATAAGACAAATATTATTACATCATACATTCTCAGATATGGGTATAGCACAGACTGTCCTGAAAAAAAAAGAAGATAGGTATTACAATGACCAAGATAGCTAGATTAACTAGCCTATCTGAACAACACGGCCACTAGGATATAATTTAATGTAAGCCTAGTGCTGAAATGTAGCCAATACTATTTTGGACCATTTCTGAACTTTGAAACTGTGAAGAAAATATGCTTTGTGGTTGGGCAATAAAATAACTTATTGCAATATTATAACCATTCCACCTGTGTGTGCATGGATAAAATTCTGAAGTGCAAATTTAGGCTACAGCACAAATATTTCCATCCATAGATAAGAATAATAAAGTCTAACCTCTGAATTTCTTTTAAAAGTGCACCAAATTGATGCATTTAAACGTTAAAATATACCAAATTTTCGTACGGGGGAGCCGAACCCCCCTAGGGGTGCTTGTGGACTAGTGCAGGTCTAGTGACACCCCTGGGACAGTGTCCCCGTTTTAAGTTTACAAAAATTAAAACATTACATGTTTTACGCTTCTCAACTGAAAATGTCCCCGGATTTTGTCTCAGAAATCTGGTCACCTTAAGCTAAGGTGGATAGCCTACTGTTATGAGCAGCCCTGCTAATGTGTGCACATTGCTTGTAATAATATCGATTGCGGATGTTTCGCACCACAGGTCGAATGCAATTTGTCAAATCTTCCGGGGACTGCCCATTTCTCCGACGCTCCATTAGTCCTACCTCTCAATAATCCGAAAAATTCCCTTTGGCCCGACAACCCAGTAATACGATGTCCCCTAGTTTCGAAAAAAAAATAAACCCTTTGCTCCGACATCCCATTGCTCCGACATCCCATCGCTCTTGCCCAAGATCCCTGACCTCGGCCCTGAACAAAGGCAAGATCTACCTTGAAGCGTGAAAAGAGAATCAAAGCCAAAATACTTACAATTTTATTTAGGCAAATGTTTTAGGTCAAAAATATCCTCCTCCCCCTTATACAGACGTCAATGAGATAACACTTAACAGTCTTTACTTACATGATTTTGGTTTTGATTTTCTAATTGGAGTAAGTGTTTGTGACAACACGTCATGATACATTTGATAATGTTTGATCGCTGTTTTGGTATGAAGGATCTTTCACATATCACGTATGAAGGATCTTTCACACTTCGGACTTGTAACCGGAGGGTTGCCGGTTCAAACCCCGGCCAGTAGGAATGGCTGAAGTGCCCTTGAGCAAGGCACCTAACCCCTCACTGCTACCCAAGCGCCGCTGTAGCAGGCAGCTCACTGCGTCGGGATTAGTGTGTGCTTTACCTCACTGTGTGTTCACTGTGTGCTGAGTGTGTTTCACTAATTCACAGATTGGGATAAATGCAGAGACCAAATTTCCCTCACGGGATCAAAAGAGTATATACTTACTTACTTACTTACTTACATACTGTACTGATTACCTTCTTCAAATGGAGAACAAATTCCCGACAGTTCCTGATCGCTAAACTTTCGTTTTCATTTTCTGTCAGTAGCAGCTGATGTAGAAGCACCTAGCATAATTTGACTTCAGCGGGGACAAGTCCTGTTGTAAGAGAGAGAGCGCACCTGCATAGTGGTGCTGTGCTCGTGTGTGTGTCTGCATGGGGTTATGTTCGGTTCAAGTCAGAAGTTGGTCCATCTGGTCCCGTATTCACGCTGCTCCATTATTAGATTAACGTTATCAGACAGTGCTGTAAAATGTGTGCGAGAATTTCTCGCATTATGATGGCTAGAGTTGCGGGTCTTGACTAAATCATGCGCTATAGGCCTACCCGCAATCCCGCGCTGAATTTAGGCCCTGTAAACATTGGCGAACATGCAGGAATTTGGTGACTGTTTTTACTAGTGGGTTTGATCCAGCAAGACCACTATTGTTCTTCTTAAGTTTTCTTATTATTAGTGGGCAGGGCCGGAGTGGGGCCACTGTTCAGCCCGGGAGTTTCAGGACCAAGACCGGCCCACTTTTTTAGTGGTGGTGGAAATTGGATAAATAAAGCAACAGTTCAGCTCATTTTCAGCGGGGGGACTGGCTGATCTGCTGCTCAGACTACTTTTGTTTTTAGGCCTAGGCTACTGAATACACAGATCAGGCTTGAGTTTTGTTATCAATATTTGCATAATATTTGCAAAGTCTATAAATCGTCATATTGGATGATACAAAAAGGATAATATTTTAATTAATTTAATATGTTGCTTGCGAATAGGTTGACAACGCTACAACATCCAGTATTAGCCCAATAATTGCGCCGCTAATAATCATGGCTATCTCTCTTTACCAGTTGCCACTTATGTCTGTCCTCTTCAAAAAAAATCTGCTTGGCACATTTGGCAGCATTTTCCTCCAATATTTTTCGTCTTTTTTACCTGGCCTTTTCAGTCCCTCATGGCCTCTTTCTACCATCCATCCACCCTGGCTCTTATCACTACGGTAGGGCCGGCCCGGCTATGGTATCTGAGAAAACTTTTTAGAAAAGACGGGCTATATGGACCAAACCAACTCTTCTTGGGAGGGAAGAACAACCCATGCAGAGGCTGCGTTGTTAGGCATAGAATGCAAACGTGTGTAGCCAACTCTAAGAGAAGATAGATTAACGTGGCAAATGTCAATATTTTTCCCTCGACCGGCCCAAAAGTGAAGCGGCCCACCGGGAATTCTCCCGTTTCTCCTGATTACCCACTCCGGGCCTGTTAGTGGGTTTGATCCAGCAAGACCACAGCATGGCGAAGCCTATTCTTCCTATTTACCCACTTTTTGTACCGACTACTGCTCCTAGACCATTTGAGCTATCAACGCTTCAGGTTCAAACTCCAAAAATTCAGGCCCGAACCGGTGTAGGGAGCTTGTTACTTTCGTGTCGCTGGCCCTTGTCGTTTTCGCGTTATTTCCGTTTTTCGGCGTTTTTTGGGCCCATTGAAATGGCGGAATGGCGGAATGTTTCAGGATTCTAATTTCGATTATGACATCACAGTTCTAATTGTTTAAGCTTGCACCCGGCAGAATTCTAAGCCATCTGGCAGAGCTCTAATGGGCTGGGCTGGGCTGTCTGTGTATATGAAGGTGTGTGCATGTAACTTTTGACCCGTATGTCCGATTTTCATTAATGAGGTACCGTTGGAATCCTTGGATAAGGCCGAGTTCCATGCCCCTGATCAAACCCACTCTTGCAGTTCCTCGGAACCACAATTCTAGTTTTTCCTGTTATTCTCGGGATCTACTGAGTAAGTTATAAAGATCTACAGGTCGATTGCGATCGATGGGTTGGCGACCATTTTTGTGGATCACCTCCCATGCATAGCCTATCTAACATCTGAATCAACAATAACAAGCAAAATTACTTTTATCTAGCTTATTAGCCTAACACATTTAATCTTTGAAAAACTGAAGGAAAAATGTAGGCTATTCTACTGTAGCCTGTCCAACAGGGTAAAGTTATCTCAATTTTGGAGGAGAGTGTCGCTAATTAAGATGCAGAAATTGTGTGGATTAGGCTGAAGGCTATATGCAGAACAAGCATTTTTGTTTCTGTTTTTGTAATGCACACAGCACTCCTGTAGCACCCCCCCCCCCCCACGAAACTTTCAGGGCATTGCTATATTTGTCTAGCCTGGTACCAGACTCTTAAGCCCATATCATCATTTGAATGTAACATGCTGCTGCATTTTGACATTGTAAATGTATGGAAGAATGAAAAGCAGTTTGAAGTAAAGCTATATCCCGATAACAAGAGGCTGATGGACCACTGTTGGTCCACTGGGGGCATAGCTGGCGGTCCACTGGTGGGTTGCAGACAAATTGCCCAATATTTTGCCACTATTGGTCTAAAATCTTTCATTTGTTCAGTTATACTCCATATATAATTTAAATAACTTTGCTTAATATTCATGACAAGTTAAATGTAAAGAGATGGTGGTCCAACGGCGGACCACAAGTAGCACGCCACCGGCTGCATACCACCAGCGGTCATACAGTATATATACACAGTACTTATACAATGTCAAAAATGCAGCAGCATGTTACATGCAATGATGATATTGGTCGTCGCAATCTCCACTATACAGTAGAGTTCCCTGAATGTTTTTGAGTAGGTTTTGGTTCCCATGGAAAGTTTGCTTAACATTCCGGGAACGTTAGTTCTTGGTTATATAAAACGTTCCCCATAACGTTCCCCTAAAGTTATCTAAACGTTGCAACCTTTAGAGAACCTTCCCCTAACGTTCCCTAACCGTTGCAACCTTTAGAAACCTTCCCCTAACGCAGTGGTTCTTAAGTGGTCTGGCTTTGGGACCCACAATTTCCCATGTTCATAAAGTCGCGACCCATATATATGTTTTTAGCGTTCAAACCAATGGATATGGTGAGCTACATAGTAAGACAAGCGAAGTGCCTGTAGGCCTACTTGTTTGGAACATGCAGATATTTGGCATTAGCCTACATTTGTGAAGTCTTCAACTCTTGATGTCACCTTTCAAAGTACTCGACAGGTATGACTTTGACAGGGGTGCCTTGTTTCCATGTGGCATTTTAGTTTTGATGGTTTCATGCTCTCATGTGCCAGCCATCTACTGCACACCACACAATGGGGTTTCTGTCCTATTTTGTTCTCAGTTTAAGTGAATCCATATCCGAGCCTACTGTAGGGTACTTCAAATATTCAGAGTAGCAGCCACTAAACTGTGTTTACCACTAAAATGACAATGTCTAACATGACTTGTCACATAAACATTGTCTATGTCCATGCCATGGCAATGACTGATATGTAGGCTATGAATAAAGTTTATCAAAATAAAGGTCCAACATTAGATCTGATAAGGCAGCATTTTAAATTGCCAATTTTTTTATTTATTTTTAACCATTTTTATTTATTTTTTGGGTCCCGACCCACCAGTTAAGAAACACTGCCCTAACGTTTCCTAACCATTGCAACCTTTAGGGAACCTTCCCCTAACGTTGCAACCTTTGCATACCAATTTTTATTATTACTTTAAACTACTTTAAATTGCACGAGCAGAAATGCATTATTATATATTCGCAGGAATTGGCAAAATTGATGGGATTTATAATTTTAATATAAAATAATCAAAATACAAAAAAATATAAAAGGTCTAAAAATCAGACTCCATGTTAGCCAAGTATACTAACACAAGGAATTTGACTTTGGCTCTATACATTCAACAAATAAACAGACATACTGTACAATAGAGACAACAATATACATTGTGGCATATACACATTATAAAAAACAACTATACAAATAAGACATAATACCAATACAAGTACACATGGAGTGTGATGTAGAGTGCAAAGTAATAGTGCAAATGTAGTGTGCAAGACGCATTTGGAATGATAAAGTATGTAATGTGAAGGTGAAGGGCTAAAGTGGGGATGACTCCAGTTATCCGCAGTTCAGGAGAGTGACGGCAGTGGAAAAAGAGTTGTTCTTGTGTCTGGTTGTTTTTGTGTGCAGGGATCTGTAGCGCCTGCCAGAGGGGAGGAAGTTAAAGAGTGTGTGTGCAGGATATGTGGAGTCTTTGGTGATGTTCTCTGCCCGCTTAGGTCCCAGAGACCAAGTCCTGGAGGAAGGGCATTTTGTTCCTCCTCCCCTGTAGCTCAGTGACTGTTGAGCAGGATGACAGCAACATGTCATCGGAGGTGACTGGGAGCTCCTTAAGAGCATGAGCAGCTCATCCATCTTCTCCTCAAATGCGTCCATTCGCTGTGCCATGCGGTAATGGTTGTCCTTA
Source organism: Alosa alosa (assembly GCF_017589495.1). Lineage (NCBI taxonomy): Eukaryota > Metazoa > Chordata > Actinopteri > Clupeiformes > Clupeidae > Alosa > Alosa alosa. The sequence continues at coordinate 35,831,600 of NC_063192.1, read as the reverse complement.
TTGCTATGGAAAAATGGATGGTGTTAGTTGTAGTTGTTAAATGCATCATACACCTGCATATGTGAACAAATTAATGGTGTTAGTTGTAGTTGTTAAATGCATCATACACCTGCATATGTGAACAAATGAAGTGAGTCTTCTTATCTCTTATTTCCGTCTCCATGGCCACCTCCCTCTGTGTGATGAGTCACTTGTGCTGTTTACAACAAAAAAAAGTTCAGTTGGTACAGTCGACTTTTAGCGATTGTTTAATGTAACAGCATAGGTTTATCTTTTGCAAATGTCATGTGCAAGAAACCTACCATAAATTAACTGACCAATATTCATATTTACTTTCTTTTTAGATGAGTCAACACCACACAGGCAACCAGCTCATTGCCCAGAGCTGGATGGGTCTATTATAACGCCTGCCACTTCATCTTGGGACCCAGTTGAAGGTACAGTGTCTTTGAATTTTCCATTTCCAAGTAAATACAATTTCATGACAAGGAACTTGAGAGTAACTAACTTTTTTCCTCTCTTTCTTTCATTCTTTTTTCCTCTCTTTCTTTCTCTCTTTCATTCTTTTTTCCTCTCTCTCTTTTTTCCACGCACGCGTTCTTTTTCTTCCGGTCCAGAGAGCGATAGTTCCTGTTGACCTTAGTACATTTGTTTCGAAACCAGTAAGACGTTTAAAAGCACAATTCGTTTTAACCAAACATACTGGAACAGAGGGTTGTTTTAGTTGCTTCTGGAGGGGGGGGGGGCAGTAAGGAGAGGGTTGTTTTAGTTGCCTCTGGACGGGGGGCGGTAAGGTGAATGCTGTCTGCCCATTGGATGGTGAAGGAGCTGACCAGTCTCCAGGTGGTATGTATGTGCTGTATCCTCTTTTAGGGAGTCTGGACACGTGAAGGTGGCATGACTTTAGACAGATGTTGAGGACACACAGTAATTCTTAGATGATGGAGATTGTGGATGTGTTGAACAGCTGTAAAGTAGAAACATGATTTGTTTCATTTTTATGTTTTGTGTTTTTTATGTTTTTGTGGACATAATGTTTAGCAAATGTTGATGTTTCGTGCCTGGGTTTGTCTCAGCAAAACAAAAACACAGCATATGTGTTTTTTTTTTTTTAATCAGAAAAGATTTATGATGAGTCAATATTATTATTTGTTTACCATAACAAATGCTCAAATGACATCTGGTTGGGCAGGACTAAATTCACATGGAATGCAGATACAGTGGATTTAGAGACTATGTTCAACTTTAGACTTTATTCGAGAAGTGACTCACATGCTTACACAGAGACACACACACACACATACATACACACACACACAGATACACACGCACGCACGCACACACACACAGACGCACGCACAGACACACACATATGCACGCATGCACGCACACACACACGCACGCGCACACACACACACACACACACACACACACACACACACACACACACACACACACACACACACACACACACAGGAGGATTAGAATGAGATACTTTCCACTGCAGCTGGTCTTTCACTTTCACTTGAAGGGGAACTGCAAGCAAATCAGGTTGCTACTTTTGCCGAGAAATAAGGACCGAATTTGAGGACACATGACAAGTACCAGGTAGGGACCTAAATGTGTTACATGGGGCTGAATTTGAAGTCTAGGCTTTCACATCCTTTGTTGGAAAGGAAAGGCGTTGGCAATTCAGCAGATACAGTCGAAGGGTTGGGACATATTGACACTATAGTTGCATGGTGAGTTTGCATATGTGCATACTGTCTCTATTGTGCAGTGAAGTTTTTTATATTTATATACTTATAATACTTTTTCTGCTGTAAGTGCATGTTGTGTGTGATGTCTGTATGCTCCTGAGACCTTGAATTTCTATCTATCTATCTATCTATCTATCTATCTATGTTGGTGAATAAAATAAATGAGGAGATGAGAGAAATAGGCCAACTTGCAAATGCAAACTTGCAAATGCAATGCAAATTGTTTCACAATTCTTCGACTGATCCTCACTGATCTTATCTGTTTGCAACTGGACTTGGGCACAAAAGCTCAGACTACAGGACAAGAGACCTAGCACAAATTGTTTTTAATGGATAGCTGCTACTGGAAGAAACTGGAATCCATGCATTTCCACTGAATTATTTTTGGAATCTGATCCCTTATCATACCTGTTCATTCTTACTCGTCGCTCGACTTATCGTGTCTAAATTCAAGATGGCTGCAAACGCTAAACTTTGTGAAGATACTGTGCTTTTTCAAAGTTCTCAATGTCTCGTTTTAAATGTCAGGGCCCTCGGAAGTCTACCAATGAAGTGTGGAGATACATTGAGCCTCGTAAATGGTGTAAAACAGTGATTTATTTGCATGGCTAGCCCGATGCCGAAGCACCACCATTGAAAAAGCTGTTGGTAGCATCGGCTAACTAACGCCAGATTTTGGAGTGCAGGGGACAATCCGAGATGGGCTATGAGACATACGTTCACACTCGGTGTCATGTTTCAACACACTTTATGTCAATATCACACCGGAATTCTCCTTTAAATCGAATGAAACAAAATCAGTGTTGCTACCCCTTGTGGATTAACTATGTACATTGACCCGAGGAAAATAATTACATATATATTTGGTTACCTCATTTTTAATAATTCTATGCACCATACACATTGAGCTAAGTTGAGCTGGGTGTAACTTTGAAGTTTAGCTTCACTAATTTGTTTTGTGATGTCTGCAACTTCTGTTTGAGAATCTTTGGAATCTTTGTGCACCATGAAGTGCAGGCATAGTGCATAGTCATTGCATAGCATAGTCAAAGTGGCGTTGTATTAGGGCCCCAGCCAGTATCTCAAGAGCTTTTCTATCGATTAATGAGGATATTCTAGCCAGATATTTTATTTTCTGATTTACTTTAGACAGAACTTTTAAAGCCACACAGTCCACAGATAATGTGTCAAGTATGCAGCCTAAGTAAGTTACTGATTCCTTAGCTGTTATTTCGGATTTACCACGTAACACCTTGAATCCAGGTAACTTTCTTAGCTTTGTATTTCATCCAAATTAGTATTGATTCTGTTTTGCCAAGATGAAGAATCAGGTTGTTTTCAGGTAACCAAATGCTGACTTTCTGAAGTTCTGAACTAAGTAATTTCTCTACTTCCGCTTTATTACAATGAGACACTAAAAGAGCTATATCATCTGCGTAGAGATACAGGTTGCAATCACATGCTGACTTCATGTCATTAATGTACAGCAGAAAGAATAGTGGACCTAAGATGCTTTCCTGAGGGACCCCACAATGTAAATGGAAGAGGTTTTGATACAGTTTCTCTCACATCTACCATGTTCTCTGCCTCCCCATAAGACTGTATCCATTGAAAGATGCAGTGTCAAAACACAAGGCCCTAAGTTTGACTAAGAATATCATGGTTCACAGTGTCGAATGCTTTTTGGAGGTCCAATATAACCATACCACAGTATTCCATTTCATCCACTTGTTTCTTGATGTAGTCTGGTAGGTAAAGTAGGCAAGTGTCTGTAGAATGAGATTTTCAGAACCTGATTGGAATTCATACAGAAGATTGTGTGATGATATAGCCTGGCTAACGTCAGACCTCATCTCATTGAGATGGGGTCTGGGAACTACGCATTCATTTTCTCGTATTTGAGACGTGGTTTACGAATGCCCAGAGCCGTTTATTGGGTGCTACGAATGTCTATCAAATGCGCTGTAGGTAGTTCATAACCGCTTCGGTGTGTCGTCCTCATCTTGCTGTCCCCCCTCCATTCTGTGATTGGTTCCTTCGTTTAGGTGAAAATCAGGTCCATGGAATCCAGGCTGCCTAGCGAATAAAATTGCACGCAAGGCAGCATGGGAAAACCCAGGCTAGTGATGATAAGTAGTGGTCTATTTGCTCATGAACAACCCTTTCTATCAGACTCAACATATCTGCTCAATTACTAATTCAACATCCGGAACTTCCAGCTACAAAGGAAACTTGATGTCAGAGTTCAGCTTAATAGACAACAACAAACTTGAAAAAATCTCTTCCACATGTGGCTTAGACATTTTGCCAACCAATTTCTTCAAAACTATTTTTCACCTTATAGCAGCAGATGTCTAAGCATGAAAGAACTCTGATCCTTGGTGATTTTAATATTCATGTGTGTTGCCCCTCTAAGCCTATGGTGTCTGACTTTATATAACTGATTGACTTGGTTTTGTCCAGCATGTAACCGGCCCCACGCACAGACTAGGCCATACACTTGATCTAGTTTTAACATCTGGTGTTCCAGTCAGCATTCTGGAGATAGTAAACGCATGTTCTTCAGACCATCATGCTGTTGTGTTTACATCATCTCTGTCCCCCTCCCCCGCAAAACCCCCTCCCCCTGTACGTTTCTCTTGCAGTATTAACCCTCTGACTGCCAGCAAGTTTTCTTCTGCCTTCTTAGCTGCTTTTAACACCTACACTAATGAACATAAGAAGTAACATCTCCCCCCCACACACTAATCCCTACCGTCTCCCTCAACTGCTCCTCTTCCCTGGCCTGCTTCAATCCCATCTCTTTAACTTCCCTCTCTGAGATCGTTTCTGCCCCCTTGACACAGTCCCCACTCCCCTTCTGAAACATGTCCTTGTCACAACTGGTCCCACCATCCTCTCCATCATTAACAGCTCCCTAGCCACTGGTACCGTCCCATCCTGCTTCAAACATGCAGTGGTCCAGCCCCTACTGAAAAAAATGAACCTAGACTCCACCCAGCTCAGTAATTACAGGCCAATTTCTAAACTCCCATTCATGTCAAAAATTCTAGAAAAGGTCATTCTCTCCCAACTGTCCCCCTATTTTACACAAAACAACACCCTGGATAAATTCCAGTCAGGGTTTAGGGCAGGGCACAGCACCGAATCAGCCCTGCTAAGAGTGTCTAATGACCTGCTCCTCGCCGCAGATGATCGTCACTGTGCTGTCCGTGGCCTAATGGATAGCCCTCTGGACTTGTAACCGGAGGGTTGCCGGTTCAAGCCCCGACCAGTGGGCCACAGCTGAAGTGCCCTTGAGCAAGGCACCTAACCCCTCACTGCTCCCTGAGCGCCGCTGTTGTAGCAGGCAGCTCACTGCGCCGGGATTAGTGTGTGCTTCACCTCACTGTGTGTTCACTGTGTGCTGTGTGTGTTTCACTAATTCACGGATTGGGTAAAATGCAGAGACCAAATTTCCCACACGGGATCAAAAGAGTATATATACTTATACTTATACTTATACATGCTGCTTGACCTCAGTGCAGCGTTTGACACTATTGACCATACGATCTCTCTTGGTCGTCTCCAACATGGGGTCGGTCTTAGAGGCTCTATCCTGGTTCACCTCCTACCTCGCCAACAGATCCTTTTCTGTTAACATCGCCAACTGTTTCTCCCCCTCAGCCCCCCTGTCCTGCGGGGTCCCACAAGGCTCCATTCTGGGCCCCATTTTGTTTTCTCTATATATGCTCCCCCTTGGTTTAATTATTCAGAAATACAATGTCTCCTTCCATAGCTACACAGACGACACACAGCTTTATCTCCCTCTGAAACCAAACGACCAGTCCAAGATCAACAGTCTCACGTCCTGCCTTGCTGAAATTAAGTCCTGGATGTCACACAACTTTCTGCAGCTTAATGAAAGCAAGTGTGAGATTGTCCTTTTTGGTCCGCCAAACTCAGTTAGTACCATCTCCAGCAGCCTAGACACCCTCTCCACCCTCACTAGGCCCCATGCTAGGAATCTGGGTGTCATTTTTGACTCAGAGCTCCGGTTTGACAGGCAGATAAACACAGTGGTGAAAGCCAGCTTTTTTCAACTCAGAAATATCGCAAAGATTAAGACCCTTCTCAACCCCCCAGATCTTGAAAGGGTAATTCATGCTCTCATCACATCACGACTAGACTACTGCAACTCCCTCTATACCGGCATCACTGTATCATCCCTATCCCGCCTGCAACTAGTCCTAAACGGAGCCGCTAGACTGTTAACAGGCAAGAGGAAACAAGATCACCCCTGTCCTAGCCTCCCTCCACTGGCTTCTGGTTCGTTACAGAATTGATTTTAAAGTCCTTCTTTTTACCTTCAAAGCCATTAATGGAAAAGCCCCTCCCTACATCTCAGACCTCTCCCCCTACTCTAATGTTAGGTCCCTTAGATCGGCCACGCAGGGGTTACTGACGGAGCTGAAGGCCAATCTCAAGCACAGGGGCTACCGTGCCTTTGCTGTCGCAGCCCCCAAACTGTGGAGCAGCATCCCTACCTCCATAAGATTAAGCCCCTTCAGTTGACTCTTTTAAATCCCAGCTCAAAACCTTTTTTTCTCTCTAAGCGTTTCCCCATTCATCCTGACCCTGCTTGTACCCTGCTTGTATTTGTATGGTCTGCTTTTATGTTGTGTGGTCTGTCGTCTTTTAATGTGTTTTGTATGGTCTGCTTTATGATGTGTTTTGTGTGGTCTGCTTTATGATGTGTTTTGTGTGGTCTGCCTCTGTCTTATTTGTTATATGTTATATGTTTGCTTCCCACTGGTCTCTGTAAAGCACTTTGGTTGATGCAAGTCATGTTTAAATGTGCTATATAAATAAATCTGATTGATTGATTGATTGATTGATTGATTGATGTCCTTCACATGGTAAATTGTTCATGGTATCAATCACATGGTAAAATATTCATGGTATCAATCACATGGTATCACTGCTGTCTGGCATTTTTCCTAAGTCAATGAAAACAACTGTTGTAAAGCCACTTCTCACAAAGAATAATCTGGACGCCTCAGGCCCATATACAATCTACCTTTTATTGGCAAAATTATTGTAAAAGTAGCCTTTAGTCAACAAACCACCTTCCTAACATCAAATGGGTATTTTAATTACTTTCAGTACTTTTCGGACAAATCACAGCACTGAAACAGCTCTCATTAAGGTTTTCAATGACATATGCTTAAACACAGATCCAGGTAAAACACCAGTCCTAGTGCTACTGGACCTTAGTGCAGCATTTTACACTGCTGATCGCAATATTTTATTACACAGAATAGAACACTGGGTTGGATTTACAGGCATAGGTATCAACTAGCTCGAATCATATCTACAAGAAAGGAGTTTCTTTGTTGCCTTTGGAAACTGTACTTCAGCACACACATCCTTGACCTGTGGTGTTCCCCAGGGGTCGATCTTGGGGCCACTATTATTCAACCTCTATATGCTCCCGCTTGGACAAGGCCTTGGACAGGTCTTTCTAAAAAGACTATTAAACAGCTTCAGGTGATACAAAATGCAGCAGAAAAGTCACAAAAACTAAAAGAACTGACCACATTACTCCAATTCTTAAATCCCTGCACTGGCTTCCAGTAAGTCACAGAATTGACTTTAAATCACTACTGCTTGTTTATAAATCAATAAATGGAGCAGGACCTAAATACCTCTCAGACATGCTTCAGCAGTACACACCCTCCAGACTTCAGGAGAAAAATCTGTTAGTAAATCCTGCTGTTAGAACTAAACATGGTGAAGCATGGTTGACTGACCTCTGTGTATGAAATGCGCTATATAAATAAACTTGACTTGACTTTGGACAGACAACATAAAATGGATACAGGGTGATAGTAGTTCTATTTTGCTTCCCTTTTCATATGGATTACTCCATATTGTCTATTTGCTCATGAACAACCCTTTCTATTAGTTTGGACAGACAACATAAAATGGATACAGGGCGATAGTTGCCAAGTTCTATCTCACCCTTTTGAACACTTGCTTAGTTCTATGGACAGGTTTGATATATGAGCTCAAGGAGTAATCATTCCTGCAGCATCTGGTATGACACTTGTGGGAAGATTGTCAAGACCTGTTGCTTTGCTAGGATTAAGATTTTTGAGTTTTCTAAGATTCTTTTCGTAGGATACTTCACAGAAAACACATCTGCTTGGACTTCCTTCTGCTCTCTCTCCACTCCGTTACAAATTCCATATATGGGGAACTGACCCATTTAATCAAGTAACATGGATATTCCTTAAGAAACACCGGTTGCTCTGGCCATGCCCTTGATTAGTGCTGCATTAAGCACGTGTGCAAGTATTGGACTAGTGCTTTATAATATGAATAATATTGATTGAGATCACTCAGAGAACAAAACTCAACCAATATTCTATATCGTATTGAGACTCTGATATAGTCTATATGGAAAACCTCTGCAAAACACACTGGGAAGAATCCATGCGCAACCAAGCGCATAGATAGATAGATAGATACAGTAGATAGATAGATAGATAGATAGATAGATAGATAGATTAATAAATATAACTATTTACACTATTAGCACACTCTAGGTTTGGTAGCTCATTGGGGCCAACATTAAAAGATCAGTAGTTTAATGCTCCCACATGACACATGACAGCTTTAGTTGATGCACAGCACTTTGCTCATTCAGACTGTGCACTTTGTCTGTGATTTACATCAGGGCCCAATGTGCATTTAGGTGCCAGACTGCATGGAGGATGGACATGAGACTTTCCAGACTACCCTTATCCTGCTGAGCTGAATACTGGACATAATGTGGAGATTCCTGACAGCGTTGACCACAGTTGTGTGTCTTCCTGGTTCCTGTGGGATATGCATGGGCTTCTGTGGTCCAGCCAAGTATGAAGTACAAGAGGAATGCTGCCCTATGTGTGGCCCTGGTAAGCCTTGCATACAGAACAAACAACATCACGTAACTCAGTCAGTAAGCCGTACGTACGGTGCAACACACTCAATAGCACATAACTGTCCTGCATGTGGCCCTGGTAAGCCTTACCTACAGGACATCGTACAACAACAGAAACTCATAACTCGTTAAACGACGTTTAATGTTTAACTCTTTTTTTCTGTTTTCCTTGTCTAGGATATTATGTATATAAACACTGCACAGAGCATAGCAGCACATCATGTGCTCCTTGTACTGCATCTACCTGCACGGATGCACAGAGTGGGCTGCTATCATGCAGGTTATGCACCGAATGTGACTCTAGTAAGTCCATGTATTTGTGTTTTGGTCATTGAAATAAATAAATACATAAATTAAACAATTTGAAAATACATCAATACATTCAAATAATTAATTGATATTTTAATTCAATCTGAAACAAGTTTAACAGTTTAATTGGTATTAATACTAGCTTTTGAGACATGGATTTTGCAGGTAAATAATTTATTCAGATAAGTCTATCTGAATAATTTCAGATAGACTTAGATAGAGATAGAATTATTTATGTTCATATTGCTTATATATCATTGTTTATGCTTATTATTGTCATGTCATTCTGCAGGTACCTCATCTTCAGATACTGTGTGTGGTGACTGTGGTGAGAACACATACTCAGATGGATCATTCACATCCTGCAGACCGCACACACAGTGAGTTACAATGACTGATTTCTTCTGGGGAGATATACTGTACCTTTTGTATATTACTGTTAGTGATCATTTTATTTCTTGCAGATGTGAACCGGGATATGAGCTTATAAAGGAAGGGACATCATCAAATGATACTGAATGCAAAAAGTCTTTGATTGGAATCATAACAGCCACTGTCATAGTGACCCTCCTAGTGATCTTTATCACAATAGCAGCAATATTCATTCAAAGTAAGAATTCATTTTGATCTCAATGACAATAGCCATATTTACATGGAGAGTTTTTTTGTCATTCTTTGTTTAATGGGGAGCATATTTAATGTGAACGTGTAATCTTTGGATGTAATGTGAGTTTTGGATGTAAGCCTTTTTATGATCATTTTCTTCAGAGAACAGGAGAATGCCTGATGAAAATGCAACAAGTTTTAGGTGAGGAATATAAATGGGATCTCTGTTTGCGTATTTGTCTTTCCCTGTGTTTGTATGTGTGTGTGTGCGTTTGAGAGAGAAAGACAGAGAGGAGAGAGAGAGAGAGAGAGAGAGAGAGAGAGAGAGAGAGAGAGATAGTGTGTGTTGTGAGGTTGGTGAGAAATGAAAACCAAGTTAATTATTGAAACATAAGTGGGAAAAAGGGTGGATTGTCCGCACACTTGCTCCCATCAGATGAAGAGAGTTTAGCTCGAAACGTTACACACAGGTGAAAATCAATAAAAATTCCTGATGGGAGCAAGTGTGCGGACAATCCACCCTTTTTCCTTTTGATAGCCTAACACTTTTTGTCCAGCACCTGCCTTAGATGTGCGCACCAACAAACTACTTTTCAGTAAATATACTGCAAGTGGGACAGAGAAACTTGGAAATGAAAAAGCTTGAAAGCGTGTTTTCTACTTCCCATAAACACCTTGTACAGAACAACTGGGCCATCTACATGAGAACATTCTGAAAACTGAACTGTACTTTAAGTGAATATGTGTGAGTGTAGTGTGTGAATGAACTGACCTACAAACATACATGGCATGTGTTTATTAGTAGCATGTTGCTATAGGCAACCAAAAAGCACCAGAGATTCAACTATACTACATTACCTGAGCACACTGTGCTTGTTATGAGATTCAACTATAGCTACTACATTACCTGATAATGCACTGTGCTTGTTATGAGATTCAACTATCAATGTTGGGCAAGTTACTTCAAAAGGGTAATGCATTATTTATTACTTGTTACTGTCATCTCAAAGTAATTTGTTACATTACAATATTACTGTCTTTGAATTGTAAGGCATTACACTACGTTTACATTACTTTTACCAAAATAACAGGAAATATGGATTTGGTGTTCTCAATAGATCTTCATGTGTTCAATGCAGCTCATTATACGGCAGGAGGTGATGTGGTATGGCATAATGACTGAGCTAGGCTTAAGGCTAACAAAAGAACAATATTATGGTTTCAGTTATGGCTCATGGGACAATGTAGGCCCCAAAGGCCAAAGGTCACTCACAACTTAATATAGTAAAATATAGCCATAGTGAAATTGTATGTTGACTTTAAATGGTTCTCATCATTGCTGGTTGCCTTTCCTTCCACTTACAGTGGTGTAGACAAATAGTTTGAGAATAATGGCTACAATCTTTGTCTGTAAAAGCAACATTTTAGTTATTCTCACTGCTTGAAATGAGAAGTATAGCCTGACCATGTTAGATCTGTTGCATGAGTGGCAGAGATAACTCAAATTCCCTTTCTACTGTCATCTAAACAAGGCAATCAAATTCCAGGACCAGCATAGATGACTTTTTTAATTCTTGGAAAGTCTTCTCTGGTGCCAATTGAGCATTTCTCAATTTTGGATTAAAAAAGCAAAGTAACTTCAGTTACTGAGAATTGTACCGAGTAAAATATTACTGAAATTGTATTGGCAATGCCTTACATTACTGCATTACAGCAAAAGCAATGCATTACTGTAATTACATTACTTTTTTAATGCATTACTCCCAACACTGTCAACTATAGGCTACTACATTACCTGATAAAGCACTGCGCTTGTTATGAGATTCAACTATACTACATTACCTGATAAAGCACTGTGCTTGTTATGAGATTTAACTATACTACATTACCTGATAAAGCACTGTGCTTGTTATGAGATTCAACTAGGCAACTACATTACCTGATAAAGCACTGTGCTTGTTATGAGATTCAACTATACTACATTACCTGATAAAGCACTGCGCTTGTTATGAGATTCAACTATACTACATTACCTGATAAAGCACTGTGCTTGTTATGAGATTTAACCATACTACATTACCTGATAAAGCACTGTGCTTGTTATGAGATTCAACTAGGCAACTACATTACCTGATAAAGCACTGCGCTTGTTATGAGATTCAACTATACTACATTACCTGATAAAGCACTGTGCTTGTTATGAGATTCAACTAGGCAACTACATTACCTGATAAAGCACTGTGCTTGTTATGAGATTCAACTATACTACATTACCTGATAAAGCACTGCGCTTGTTATGAGATTTAACTATACTACATTACCTGATAAAGCACTGTGCTTGTTATGCGATTCAACTAGGCAACTACATTACCTGATAAAGCACTGTGCTTGTTATGAGATTCAGCTATACTACATTACCTGGTAAAGCACTGTGCTTGTTATGAGATTCAGCTATACTACATTACCTGGTAAAGCACTGTGCTTGTTATGAGATTCAGCTATACTAAAGATGTAAAGATCCGAAGCTTCCCTAACCAGAAACCATGGGTGGATAGAGAAGTGAGAACGGCATTAAAGACACGCACCATGACTTATAATGCTGGGCTTATTTCAGGGGATATGACGGATTACAAAGCAGCATCTTATAGTTTACGAGAGTGCAATTAAAGATGCTAAGCGGCTATAGAGACAGAGTTGAAGCTGATTTCTTGGAGGGTGATCCAGCACGAGTGTGGAAAGGACTCGAACCATCACTGGCTTTGAAAAGAAAGTCCCTCCTATGATGAATGTGAGTAAAGCCCTCCCTGATGAACTTAATGCTTTTATGCTCGCTTTGACATGAAAAACACAGACTATATTGGACTAGCTGCAGCATGTGAAGCAAATGAGGATGCACCTTTCTGTGTCTCTGAGGTCGATGTGAGCAATGCCTTTAGGAGGGTAAATTGTAGAAAAGCTACTGGACCGGATGGAATTTCTAACAGGGTTTTGAAATCCCATGCTGCTCAGTTAGCTCCACTGTGTTCCTCACTTGCCTAAAGCAGTCTGTTATTGTTCCAGTACCGAAAAACAAAAGTCCATCATGTCTGAATGACTACCGCCCAGTAGCCCTGATGTCTACAGTGATGAAGTGTTTTGAGAAGCTTGTGAAAAACATTATCTGCTCATCCCTCCCTGCCTCCTTTCGACCCTCCAATTTGCTTACAGAGCCAACAGGTCTACAGAGGATGCCATCTCAAACCTCATGCACACCACCTTAACTCACCTGGAGGAGGGAATGGGAATTATGTGAGGATGCTGTTCATTGACTTTAGTTCAGCATTCAACACGATAGTACCTCTCACCTTGGTCACAAAGATGAAGGCCTTAGGACTGAACACCACCCTGTGTCACTGGATATTTGACTTCCTCACCAACCGCTCACAAGTGGTTAGAGTGGGGGGGGGTCTGACATCTGACTCATTAACCATCAGCACTGGTGCTCCCCAAGGCTGTGTTTTGAGTGCACTGCTGTACAACATCTACACACATGACTGCAAAGCCAACAGTAGTCATACCTCCATCATCAAGTTTGCAGATGACACAGTGATCTTGGGCCTGATTAGTAACAACAATGAACAGTTCTACTTGGATGAGGTTGATGAGGTGGCACAGTGGTGTCAATCTAACAGCTTGACACTGAATATCAATAAAACCAAGGAAATGGTAGTGGATTACAGAAGGCAGCAGCAGAACTACAGTTACACCCCACTAATGATCAGCGGGCAACCTGTAGAGAGAGTCACAAGTTTTAAATACCTTGGTGTCCACATTACTGAAGACTTAACATGGACTGTTAACACTCAATATGTTCTGAAGAAGTCCAGACAATCCACTCTACTTCCTTCGTCAGCTAAGGAAATTCAAAGTTTCTACATCCATCATGAAGGCCTTCTACACTTCAGCGGTTGAGAGTGTTCTAAGTGGTAGCATCATCACCTGGTATGGGGAACTCCACAGTTAGAGATTGTAGTACTCTGCAGAGAGTAGTGCTCCAGCTGAACGTGCTATAAGAACTCAACTCCCTGCTCTACAAGATATCTATTCCAGAAGAGTACTCCTAAGAGCCCAAAAGATTCTGAAGGACTCTTCTCATCCTAACAATGGATTATTCCTACAAGGATACAAGGATACAAGGAAGTTTATTGTCACATGCATATAGTTACTGGAAGTAAGAAATGCAGTGAAATTATGTCTGGTGTCATCCTATTTGTGCATTAATGGGGGGCTGCATAAAAAAGGTGGGGGAGGATTGGGATTGGGTGGGGGGCACCAACAAGGGAGCACCCAAGAGCAACAGGGGGCAAGGAAAAACTCCCTTACCAAGGAAGAAACCTACCGCTGAAATCAAGAAGACGCCTATGTAGTCACAAAGCCAGAACTGAGAGACTCAGGAGAAGTTTTATCCCCAGGCCATCCAACTCTGAACTCACACTATACTGACTTTGCACACATTCACTCCTCAGCACTCTCAAACATTTCCCAACTCTGAACTCACACTATACTGACTTTGCACTCATTCACCCCCCCAGCACTCATGACCCCCACACACACACACCACACACCTACAAGACTTTAGCACTTTTACATCCCTCTCCCTATGCTACAGACCTTTTATTTATTTTCTTATTTCATCACACGCCAAAACACACACACACACACACACACACACACACACATATCTGACTTTCTCCAACTTTTTGCACACTTTTTATTTATTATTTTGATTTCTCCTCCATCTACCCATGTCCTTGATTGCCTAGCCTTTTCTGCCCCCCACCCCATCCCCAACACACCCATCCCAAACACACACACTTCTATACATCATCACTGTCATCACTTCACATACATCCAGCACTCATCTACATACTTGCTGCACACTGCCCCCCACATACACAGCACATTGTCTTCTGGATCTTCTCCAACACACATCCTCTACATACTTACAGCACACTGCCCCCACCTACCCACACACACACACTACACACATACACACACAGTCACTGCTCCACTCCCACCACACACACATCTTCACTGTCATCACTCACATACATTACATACAGTTATCTGCTTTTGCAATAGTAAGTCCCTGACCCCCAACACACACACTTTACATCATCACTGTCATCACCTCACATACATACAGCACACTGCTTGCTACAGTAAGCCTCCTCTACATACTTGCTGCACACTGCCCCCCCATACACACACAGCACATTGTCTTCAGGATCTTCTCCAACACACATCCTCTACATACTTACAGCACACTGCCCCCACCTCCACACTACACACACACACACACACACAGTCACTGCTCCACTCCCCCCCGCCCACACACACATCTTCACTGTCATCACTACATACATTACATACAGTAATCTGCTTGCAATAGTAAGTCCCTGCCCCCCCTACATACACAGCACATTATTTCATCAGGAAGCTTCTCCAACACACATATTGCACACTGCCCTCTCCCCACATACACAGCACACTATCCCATCTCCCCCTGTCATCCCCCAACACACACACACCAAGACCCCTGGCAGTTGGGTTGGCCCCTTGAGCCGTGGATCTGCCCAAGGTTTCTTCCTTGGTAAGGAGTTTTTCCTTGCCCCTGTTGCCTTTGGGTGCTCCTTTGTTGGTGCCCCCCACCCAATCCCAATCCTCCCCACCTTTTTATGCAGCCCTTGCCACTTAATCTACTAAACCCCTCTTCTACTGCACTTTTACCCCCATTAATGCACAAATAGGCTGACACCAGACATAATTTCACTGCATTTCTTACTTCCAGTAACTATATGCATGTGACAATAAACTTCCTTGTATCCTTGTACTACATTACCTGGTAAAGCCCTGTGCTTGTTATGAGATTCAGCTATACTACATTACCTGATAAAGCACTGTGCTTGTTATGAGATTCAGCTATACTACATTACCTGATAAAGCACTGTGCTTGTTATGAGATTCAGCTATACTACATTACCTGGTAAATTCAGCACTACATTACCTGTGCTTGTGTGCTTGTTATGAGATTCAGCTATACTACATTACCTGATAAAGCACTGTGCTTGTTATGAGATTCAGCTATACTACATTACCTGGTAAAGCACTGTGCTTGTTATGAGATTCAGCTATACTACATTACCTGGTAAAGCACTGTGCTTGTTATGAGATTCAGCTATACTACATTACCTGGTAAAGCACTGTGCTTGTTATGAGATTCAGCTATACTACATTACCTGGTAAAGCACTGTGCTTGTTATGAGATTCAGCTATACTACATTACCTGGTAAAGCACTGTGCTTGTTATGAGATTCAGCTATACTACATTACCTGGTAAAGCACTGTGCTTGTTATGAGATTCAGCTATACTACATTACCTGGTAAAGCACTGTGCTTGTTATGAGATTCAGCTATACTACATTACCTGGTAAAGCACTGTGCTTGTTATTTTCCCTTTATTGTGTTAAATGTTCCAAATGTAAAGCACTTTGAGCTGCATTCAGTGTATGAAAGGTGCTATACAAATAAAGCTTATTATTATTATTATTATTTATTTATTTATCTTTGCTGTGTAAAATCAAGGGAAATTCCGAGAGGGTGCGGTTTCATCGAGTAGCCCTACCAGATGATCAAACTAAGGAGACGTGAAGAATCAGAGACAATTCTCACCTTAATGACCAATAGCTTATCTGCTGTTTTGTTGCTGTTTTCTCCAGGTCATCATGCCTGTTGCCCTCTGCCCTGTCCACCACATGAAGCTCTTGGGAGCCCTTCTTCCTCCTGTCTCTGATTTTTGGACCCAGCGCCTGTGAGCCCAGCTCACAAGATGAGGGTGTCTAATGATGTCATCAAAGCCCTGTGCTGTTCCACACTCTCACTGCTGGACGCTGCATCAACTGTGTAGCGCATGGGACAGTGAGAACTGCATGAACTACAGTAGGTCTACTGAAGAACTCTACAGGACTGTTGGGAAATGGTGTGCAGTACTGAGGAACTCTACAGGACTGTGTGTAAATAGGGACATGTTGGGAAGTTGGGAAAACAAAATCACTTAAAGGAACACGTCACTATTTTATGAAATTGGGTTATTCACCATCTCCCCTAGAGTTAGATAAGTGAGCAAAAGCATATTTGTCTCCGTGCATGCATTGTCTTAGTCCAGCAGCACCCCCGCTAGCTTAGCTTAGCAACAGTTAGCCAACAACAAAAAACCCTTGTGGCCTTCTGTGGTCCGTGCTGTGGCTAGTGAGACAAGGTACATTGGCATCACAATATACTTTCCACATCACCTCATACCTCATAATAGTAACCTCATTAGCACTCAATGCACTTTATATGCTTAATAAACATTTTAAATATTTTGGCTGTCCATATTCCTCTGTCCTATGTACAGTATGTGTGAATATAGAATATGCAGCATGTGACATTGCTATATGTTTACTCCAGACTGATGTAGTTAGTGATGGGCAAATGAAGCTTTGGTGAACCACTAAACCACAGCAGTGTGAAGCTAGCAACACTAATCACTAACTTTGTGGGCAGCCGTGGCCCACTGGTTAGCACTCTGGACTTGTAACCGGAGGGTTGCCGGTTCGAGCCCCGACCAGTGGGCCGCGGCTGAAGTGCCCTTGAGCAAGGCACCTAACCCCTCACTGCTCCCCGAGCGCCGCCGTTGTAGCAGGCAGCTCACGGGATCAAAAAAGTATATATACTATATGCTTAATGAAAAAATCCAATATGGCTGCCACATGTAGATTTTTCAACATAAAAGTCCTTACCCAAACCAGTATATGTAATCAAAAATATTGGTTTGCTAAGGACTTTTATGTTGAAAAATGTATGTATGGCGGCCATCTTTTTGCTTTTCAGCTAGTGTCGGTAGGTTCACACTGCTGTGGTTCAGTGGTTCACCAAAGCTTCATTTGCCCATCACTAGATGTAGTTTCTCATTTCCTCTTCACCTCCACCCTTCCCTCCTGTCCTCCATCTCTCCTCCATCTCTCCACCCTTCCCTCCTGTCCTCCATCTCTCCTCCATCTCTCCACCCTTCCCTCCTGTCCTCCATCTCTCCACCATCTCTCCACCCTTCCCTCCTGTCCTCCATCTCTCCTCCATCTCTCACCCTTCCTCCTGTCCTCCATCTCTCCACCATCTCTCCACCCTTCCCTCCTGTCCTCCATCTCTCCTCCATCTCTCCTCCCTTCCTCAGCTGCATCCAGGTCTTGTTGCTTGTATGTGCTCTTGGGTTCAATAAAGTATCTTTAGACTCTATAGTCTATGTATGCTTGACTACAGAATATGTTTACTCCAGACTGACTACAGAATATGCAGCACGTAACATAGATATATGTTTACTCCAGACTGACTACAGAATATGCAGCACGTAGTAACATAGCTATATGTCTGAATACATGGGAAACTAATGATGAATATTTGCTATTGCAGATTGTTGTCTGCTGTGTTTACTGTAGTAAGAGACACTCTAAGATTGGGCATAGTCACAAACAAAAAAAACAACAATAATCTCTTGCAGGAGATGGATCCACTTCACCACTAGGTGGCGGTCTACCAAAGCTGAGCATTGTTTGTTTTACTCTTACTTTAATTGGAAAAGGGTTCTCCAATGTTTTCTCAGCCCTTTAAAATGATATCAGATTAGTGAACAGAATGTGCCTTTGGAACATTGGATGAATGGTTGCTGATAATGGGCAATGTAGATATTGCATTAAAGATCAGCCATGTCTTTCTACAACAGTTGAGAACCCTTTGCAATTATGTAAGCACATAATGTAATCTTAAAACTGTTGCCCTGATTAAAAAAACAATGCAACTGATCTCAGCTGGTATTCTGTCTATAATGGAGTGGAATGGAAATTTCTAAGTGTTTCCAAACCTTTGACTGGTAGTGTATATGGTTACAGTATTTTGCAGTTGCTTTCATCCAAAGCAACTTACAGAACATGAATATTACAATAGTTAAATTGTACAGTTTTTTGAATAACCCTACATTAAGCATAATTCACTGGAATTCATTGGACAAGTTGTGTCTGTTGTACATCAGGGCCAATTTTATGCTGTATATTTATTTTATGTGCAACCAATTAAACAACCAAATTTTTGTTCAGTGTTCCAATGAATAATGAACACATATATCATTGCTAATAACGGATACATTGCTAAGTCACTGCTTCTTGAGATGAGACATTCTGAATCAAGTGTAATCAGGAAGCAGTCATTGTGGTAGAAAACAGAAGTAAGGAAGCACTGATAGCTCATGCATCTCAATACCTGATATGGTAAATGGAGCTGAGCAGAGTCTCTAGGCGGTATGTATGTATGTATGTACTGTACACATTTTAACGTGAAGGTGGCATGACTTTAGACAGATGCTGAAGACTTAAGGACAGATACAATATTTTTCAGAGAGACAGAGATTGTGGATGTGTTGTCCAGCATAATGTTGAAAAACCTGTTTTGGTCTTTTTTTAAAGGTGCAAACACTTATTTACATGTTTAGCAAATGTTTATGCTTGTGCTTGTTGTTTTCTGTCAATAGCGAAAACAACAATAGCCTATGTGTGTGTTTTTATTCAGAAAACATCTATGATGAGTCAATACTATGCTTTTTTGACTATAACAACCACTCACATAATAAAACATTCTCATGACATCTGGTCAGGCAGGACTAAACTCACACACACACACACACACACTCAGACACACACACTCTCTCTCTCTCTCTCTCACACACACCCACCCACACACACACAAACAGGGAAGGAAAAAGGGACTTTCCTACTCGTCCTTTCACTTTTACACTTTCACTGAAAGAGCAACCGCAAGCACCAGCAAGTCAGGTTGGTGGTCGGCACCGATTTCACAATGCCAAGGAATACGGACAGAGTTTGAGGACATGTGACAAGGACCAGGTAGGGACATTACCAAAGGATATTTGTTTACATGTAACTGAATTACTAAAAGTGAATTCTAGGCTTTCACACCCTTTGTTGGCAAGGAAAGGTGTTGGCAATTCAGCAGATATGGTAGAAGGGTTGTGCCATATGGTATTATATTGTTTATCATGAATCATATGTCACAATGGTTCCTCTCCATGATTATTAGCATAGGTTATTAACAATATAGGTGCTTTAGCATATACAGGGTTCAGAATCAGCACTCGCCACTCGCAACTTCAATACACATTGTGATAAACATAACATTGGCCATGTTTCACAACTCTGCCTGACTCCAACTGTGTTACATGTGTTATAATGCTTTAAATCAGATAAACAAGATCACATTGTTTTTTAGGTAGTACAAATAAACAGCACAAAAACAAACGTTTTAGAAGAAAGACCTAACAAAAACTCATACAGCTGACTCCACCTAAAATGAAAAAATGCTGTTCAACCACCCATGGTTCTATTTAAACACTGTTCAACCACCCACAGTTATATTTAAACTAGGGCTGTCAAAATAACTGATTCATTTTGATTAATTAATTTGAGAAAAAATAACTGATTAAAATAAAATAACGCAGATTAATTGATTCCGTATGACCTTTGACCCCCAGCCATTCAAAAAGAGGCCCTACGGTTCTCAAGATATTCACAGAAAACTGCTGGTGTACGGTCACTAAATGTACACATAAATTATTTTATTGTGTGGCCCCCCATGAACGAAAGTCCACAAAACTTGGCATGCATTCGGAGGGTGTCATAATGATCCTACACTTTCAATTTTGGGCAGTTTTGACCATGACAGCCATGAGATATTGTGATTAAAACACCTAATTATTTGCTTTTTAATTTTTAACTAGGTGGCGCTTTACATGAAATAAGTGGTAATGGCATGGGTTGACATGGCCCCTTATGACCAACATACATAAAAAGATGGTCCTCCTAGGACCTACGGCTCTCGAGATATTCACAGAAAACTGTCTCCGGCCACCTACAGGCCAGTTGGTGTACAGTAACATAAATTAATTTATTGTGTGGCCCCCCCATGAACGGAATTCCATGAAACTTGGCGTGCATTAGAGGGTGTCATAATGATCCTACACTTCCAATTTCGTGCAGTTTTGACTATGTTAGGTCACAGATACCTGCGATTACAACACCTCATTTTTTGTTTTTAACTAGGTGGCGCTATACATGAAATGAGTGGTTATCGCCATCGCTAGAGTGAAATCTTTCAGAACTCCATTCACATCCATCTAGCAGGACAGCTCAGCAACGCTCGGTAGACATTAGGAACACGTTTCCACAGAGTCCTGAGCAATCTCTCTGGCAAGAGGCTGGATGAACAGTTCTGAACCAGCAGTAGTCAGACTTCAGGCAGAGAGAATGTAGCCAAAGATATTGTATCCCACGAGCCACATGACAGCTTTAGTTGATGCACAAGACAGAGTCCTGCACGGGTCCAATTTTTAAAATCCGCACCCACCCGTACCTGTCATGTTTAAAACCGCATCCGACCCGTTTTCCGACACCACAGCTAGTTAAAATCCGTATACCGACCCGACCCGCATTAAATAAAACTGACACCCGACCCGTACCCGAGTTAAAATCAGTCTACCACCCGAGTTAAACAGACACGTTTAAGGAACTAATTACACAACCATTGCACTGCAGATCCAACTTCAGCTGAAGTTGACAGGTCTATCCTACATGATGAAAAGTAGCCTACCACAATACAACACTCGAGTCATAACATTTTAGGCTACCACTCTTCAAGCAAATGCGGCTACAAGGCTATTGCCACGCAAATGGATTTAGGATTCAAACACCGCCTTGCACACACATCACTAAACTTATTAACAGCAGTAGTAGGCTAGCCTACATTAAATGAAGGAATGATTCGGTCATAGCCTACACCAGATTATGCATTAGCCTATAAAACTTTATGAAAATAGGTATAAGACGTGTACTCTATCCCGTGACACTATCCCGTTTATTTGAGTGCAAGATTGAATGGGAAAAAATGTGGCCTACCTTTTCCCATGCATAGGAGAAATCTCGCTCGCTTGCAGGGATGTCAATAGATCTCACAATCTAAGCAATATTGGGAAATAAACGAGCTCTATCCGCCATGTCAAAAGAGTCATCTTTAGGTGTTTTTTAATCAATGTAAGCAGCCACTTTGTTCTGAAAGACTGCAGGCAGATCCCGCGCATGTGATTTTTAAAGGGAAACTTGGCAGGATTTCCCCCTCTGCTGGAGAAATTGTGCATTATGCTATTTCAAACTGTGGAAAAAGGTAACGATAAAGCACATGGATTTGTTTACAAGCTAGCAAAACGGTTAGCATAAGTTCGGCAGACAATGTGGATGTTACAAGGTAAGAAACACGATTTAAAACGAGTTTCTTGTTTCTCACTTCTCTTTCCGGGACGGTAGTCTCAATATTGCAAGGTTGGTTTTCCACCTGGGGACGCTAGGGGCAGCGGGAAAAGTCACCATTTTCACCGGAACAGGTCATTTAACCATCCAAATGATTTCTAAACAGGTTTATTACGTTGAAATAGTTGCCAAGGTCCCCTTTAAAAGTGAAAGTAGGCCTATAGAGTTTTGGGAAGGCACGTACGAAACATGCATTTTAAATGCTTTTAATCAACTTGAATTGCAGGCATATTATTTAGGATGTGTTACTATGTAGAAAATATTGTTACATATGCACGTGATGTTTATGAAAGCCCAATTCCGATTTAGACCCGTGCCCCCCGTGTCCGACCCGACCCAACCCAACCCGCATCCGACACAGTAGAATATGTTTCACCCGTTTCATCAAAATGTTCAGGTCACCCGTCAGGTACCCGCGGGTACCCGAACCCGTGCAGGACTCTGGCACAAGACACTTTGCTCATTGACTGACTGCCTACTTTGCCTGTCATTTACATCAGGGCCCAATGTGCATTTAGGTGCCAGACTGCATGGAGGATGAGATTTTCCAGACTACCCTTAATCCTGCTGAGATGAATACTGGACATAATGTGGAGATTCCTGACAGCGTTGACCACAGTTGTGTGTCTTCCTGGTTCCTGTGGGATATGCATGGGCTTCTGTGGTCCAGCCGAGTATGAAGTACAAGAGGAATGCTGCCCTATGTGTGGCCCTGGTAAGCTGTTACGTACGGTGCAACACACTCAATAGCACATAACTCCGTCAGTGGACTGACTCATCAGTTGTTTTTTTTACTTTATGTCACAAAATTTCATTTGTTGTTGATATTCAATTCAACATGTAACACTATGTTTTGTATTTATTGTCTAGGATATTATGTGTATAATCACTGCACAGAACTGACCAGCACATCATGTGCTCCTTGTCCCTCATCTACCTACAATGAAGCACAGAGTGGACTGGTATCATGCAGATCATGTACAGTATGTGACTCCAGTAAGTCCATTTGTTTTGTCTGGTTTAGTCATTGAAATAAATAAATAAATACATACATAAATAAAAAATGTGAAAATTACGGAACCCTGGAGGGGTCATTGCAAGATATTTTTTGGTGTACATCCAGAAAACGTGGACTCATTTTACTAAATTGTGCGGACATTTAAATCATGTGCAAGTTTTACTAAATAGTGTGCTCATTTTACTAAATTGTGCTCTCATTTTAATTTTTGTAAAAAGAGCGCACAATTTAGTAAAACGTATGCACAATTTAGTCAAATGTGTGCACAATTTACTGAATTTAGTATAACGAGAGCACTATTATCACGAGCAAGACTATTATGAACCCAGATGCAGACACAGAGACAGGAATTGCGTTTAAGCATCTTTAATTCGCCGTATTCACCTGGCGGCCAGAACGAGGCTAAAGGGTACACTTGCCATTACACCTCAGTCCAGCAGATGGTAATGCAATCCGTTAGCAAACTGCAAATGAAGGTAGACAGAGCAAAACAGCCAAGAGCAAAACACGGATCACGACCAAGAGGGGCCGGGCTGGATCGTGACAACAACTATGTACCCGACAAACACGGGACGTCCCCCGGACCTTATGCCGACATTCACGACGTCCCCGATTGGTCCCGAACGTCATGTTCTCTAGACGTTCCGGTGACCTTATTGACGTCTGGAGCAAGTTATCGTTTGGTTATTGCGTGACGTCCGGTGCAGGACTTTCTGGGGACGTCACCGTCAGGTCCCTCGGATGACATTTGCATTTGGTCATTTCAAATACCTCCTAAGGACCCGACAATAACGTTATACCGGGGACATGGGGGGAACGTTTGTTTATTCACACATGGCAGCGGAGTTGAGAGCGCTCTGGCTACTGCCTGCAGGACGAAGACATCACATCCATGCACGCGACTTCGTTACACGCCTGGGGATGACTAAAGTATCTATCTATCTAGTCTCTAGCAGTAGCTGCATTAGCCTACCGTAGTCTAAGGCAACATCTCATACAGTTTATGAAGTTGTGCGTCTATGAGCAAAGTAAAGACGCACAACTTCATAAATTGGGAAAAGGGTTGTTAACGTTAAACTCAAAATGTATGTGCTACATAATTCAGCATGTCTGCGAATTATGTAGCACATACATTTTGAGTTTAACGTTAATGTATAACGTTACAAACTAGGGAAGGGATTTTATCAAATTCATGTTCGCTGATGTGATGCTTGGTGTTACGTTAGCAAAGTCGCTGTTCTTAGCTTCTAGCTTAGCCTACAATGCGCATTTCTTCAGATAACTGTCATTCATTGATGCATGTAACATGCTCTAAATAGGCAGTGGTTTATTTAACGTAGTCACATACTTATTATCTGTTTTATTTTCAGAAACACACACACGGCCGAATTGGGACTGAACCGACTTTTGGAGCTGAATATGATGCAATAAAACTAGAGAAATGTTAAAAACAGACCACGTAGCATTTGTTTAGGGTTGTCTAGCAACAGAAGTGACTACTTAATTTGTAAAGCAAAACCATCTAGCTCTACATTGCAGAAGAATTAAGGATACTGCTTCTTCATGACTTGTTTAAATGTCATTGTAATTTATTTGACGCATGCTCACGTTTAAAAGTGTCACGCATAGCTGTCCCCGATGTTACAGCAGCTCCTTGTGGAAACTAACCTGACCCTAGCCAGATGAATGTCGTTCCGCTTAGCTCCGCCTAGCTTCACTCACATCCATCTGGGACCTCTTCCATTGAGAGTGATTTCTCCAACCAACTTTATGGTTTAGCCAATCAGGGCCTTGGGGTGGGAGTTTCATAGATGTGACATAGCGTAGAAGCGACTGTGAGTCTGTTATTAGCGTCCAATGGTTGGCTTCGATGTGAGTGGTTGAAGTAGCACGTCAATAGATGACGGACAAGTGGCTTATTCAATCATATGCAAGCATTTTTTGATTAGGCCCAGCCTTCTGAAGCAACACTTCAATGGATCGGTTCCAGATGGATGAGTGGAGCTAGGCGGAGCGAAATTCATCTGACTATTGCCAGGTTATGTAGAAACAGCAAAGAGTGCACATATCCGATGAGATTTCTGACGAGGAGCAAGCTCTCTGCCTCACCAGAGCCTTACTGTTTATTAATAAAACAATGATATACAGTAGAATAGAAACATCTGGAATCTATTTATTTCATCTTAAAGTTGGCTACAAAGAGCATTCAGAGAAAACGGTACATTTGTCTTTATCTGCAATGTTCCAGGAGAAAAGGCTTACATTAGGCTGTCCCTGTTTGATCACAGGTCCAAGAAAACGAGTGGATATAACATCAATGCATTCTAGTTATGTTTCATGTACTTTATTTCATGTTGAGTTTTGCTTCCCAGCCATAGGCGTGCATACATAGACACTAGGTGGTGCTAAAGCACTAGGAAGTTTGCCCTTTATCAACGAAAATGCCCTTTTGAAACTTTTTTTTTTTTAATTATTAATATTATTAAAATTGTACTGAGGTCGGTTTTGAAATGATCTTTTGAAAACCTGAGCCATTACAAACGAAACTGAAACAATGCCCCGAAATGAGACACCTCCTTGCGCACACCCGACCAGCCTTGTCACATGAACTCGCGCGGTCGCGCGCAGGGCACGCCAGATGCGCAGCACCATAGCAGTTCAGTAAGCGTCTTCAGATAGCAGGCATGGTCGCTGACAGGCTGCTTCTACCGTGCCCCATCAGCCAGTTAACATACAGATCAAGCAAAATCTTACAGTTTGCCCTCTAAGCCCAACATGTAATAATTTTGTTGTGCAGTAAAATGTCTCACTCAGCACCAAACAAGCATTTTTGCCGACTGGTCACCTGATAAACTAGTTAGATGAAGCTAGATAAAGTTTTACGCTGTAGCCCAAATCAATGACAGATAACGTGACGACCACATACAAATAATTTCGGTAGATTTTGCAAATGTATGTGTTAAGAAGAACGTTTTGTGTTGTAGGCTGACTAAACATGGACTCGACAGGACGAGAGCCACGACGAGGCGGGAGGCTATAGGACTCCTGAGCCGTCGCGTGCCTATATGTTTTGTTAGGCAACATGTATTAACACATTCATTTGTGACAGAAGAAACGGGAAGTTCCCCATTACCTGTGAAAAATGCCCATCTGCATTCATGTAATGACAACAGTCAGTAGCCCACTATAACTCCTTCTCGTACTGTCTTTATTGTCTTACAGATCAAGTAAAATCGTACAGTTTGCCCTCTAAGCCCAACGTGTAATTATTTTGTTGTGCAGTAAAATGTCTCATACAGCATCAAACAACTAAGCATTTTTAGCCGACTGGTCATCTGATAAAGTTTTACGCTGTAGCCCAAGTCAATGACAGATAACGTGAGGACGACCACATAGGCTACAAATCATTTCGGTAAAGTTTGCAATTGCAAATCTATGTGTTAAGACGAACGTTTTCTGTTGTAGGCCTATAGGTTTTGTTAGGCAACATAAATTAATACATTTTGGTGTATTAATCAAATTTCATTTAGAATTTTTTTTAGAATTAAGTGTTCCACGTGCGCTAAAAAGTGCCCCCCCCCCTTCTGAGCACCTGCCCCCCAAAATGTCTGTGCACGCCACTGTTCCCAGCATACATTGCGATTCATTTAGTATTTTTGGCTATTATTAGTTTTCAATATTTTGAAACAATATGGTTTGAACAATTTATCTTAGGCTAGCCTAGGCCTACTCTAATGATTTTGAACAATATGCTACGGGATATGCCCATTAAAACGTCGTATTAGTTTATTGAGAAAATGACACCATAGATGTGAAAGCAGCACATCCTAGCCCGGTATAAATGTCCATGTCTACTCATCATTAGTGTAATGCATTCGGAGGACGTGATTTCATACATGCGTGAAAATATGAGGTGAGCGAAGATGATTGTGTAGTTGTAGAACATGTCGTTAATGCATGATCATGTTCCTTCTCTCCTAGCAACGTTGAGACTTACAGGATGTAATAGCCTACCATACCAAATCACGCTTCATGTTTTTTTTTTTTTTACCATCGCGGAAATATAAACGTCGCGCGCATAACGTCATGGGTGACCATTACAGGGCGTCCTCTCAAAGTCTCCGTGGGCGTCTTTTAGACCTCGAACAGAGGTCCGCGGGACGTAAAGGGAACCCTACACAATGTCGAGGAGGTGACGTTCGCCAGGGGACCTTTAGGGGACGTCGCCAGGACTTTATTTTGTTTACTGGGTAGTAAAGCGAGCACACAATATAAATTGTGCACATAATCTACTAAAATGAGCGCACAATTTACTAAAATGAGCGCTCATTCTCTCAATATACAAACATATCTTGCAATGACACCTCCTGGGCTCCATAGAAAATACATCATAAATTAAAAAATAATTACTTGATATTTTAATTCTATCTGAAATAACCCTGCTGAAATAAACAGCCTGACCAGCTAAAGGTGGTTTGCTGGTTGACCAGCTTGTTTGACCACCCTATGATGGTTGACCAGCTAGACCAGCAAATCTCTTGCGAAAACATACCTTCAGCTGGTTTACCCACCTAACGATGGTAATTCAGCTGGTTTTGCTTGTTGTACCACCTCAAGCTGGTCATTTTAGCTGGTGTTGCTGGTCTACACTGCTGGTTTAACTGGCCGTGCCAGCTTATGTTGGTCAAACCAGCATGACCATCTTACACCAACAATGTCAAGCTTGGCAGGCTGGTCACCAGCATGACCATCTGCACCAGCTGTAACCCACACGACAAGCTGGTCAAACCAGCATGACCAGCTTCCTCAGATGGTCACGCCAGCATATCCAGCTGGTGGCCCAACCAGCTACACCAGCAAAGACCAGCAAGAGCTGGAAGAAAACCAGCAAAGACCAGCTAAAACCAGCTACCAGCATAAGCTGGTTTCTAGCTGTTTTTTTCAGCAGGGAAGGACTGGCTCATAACACTATTGAATGCAATTGAAATATATGTATTCATCATGAACATGTTGTCAAATCCGCTATTGGCATCCCAGGACCCTGGCCAACTACCAAACCAAACATGCTCATCACAGTAAAGCAATTCAATGAATGAACTACTGAAATGTATATAGCCATAGCTGCCAAATATCGCGCATTGGCCGTGAGACACACGCATTTGATTTTGAGTGTGTTTCACTAATTCACGGATTGGGATAAATGCAGAGACCAAATTTCCCTCGGGATCAAAAGAGTATATATACTTATATACTTATACTTCAAAAGCCGTCCCAGGCACATTCCCCCCACATTTCCCCGGCTTCAGGTATGCTTTGAGTATTATTGAGTATTTTTCACGCTGAAGTGTCAACCTGGTAGGTCAAATACCTGGCAGATGAGGTTCAACTAAACTAAACCTATACATATGATATCACACATCAGGTGAACGTGCGGAATCTAAGCTTCCAATGATATTAGCGCCAAGTTGCTGTGATAAATGGTTCGCGAGAAAATTAACATTGAACCGACGTGCAATTTAGGCTAATCATATTTGCATTTTGCACACAGTGCACACCCATTACTCTCGGTTTAGTATTTCACTAACCCTTCACACAACACGTGGCAAACCCAATATCACAATAAACAGCAAACCGTACCGAATACAAGGATATAAAGCATGCCTCTGTGCAATTAGTGGTTCCTGAGTAATCCGGTTTTGAAATTGCAACACATTTCTACATAGCCTCATTGGGGCGAAATTATAATGTATTCTAATGTAAACTATTTGTCAGTAGGCCTACATACATTTTTGTAAATTGCTCAGCCATAGATTATCCCACTATCATGGTTCTTATATTGTCAGGTTCCAGCCAATCCCATTACAGGTAAATGAATATATTTATATTGGCATGCTTCCTAGTGACATTAATGCAAAAATATGAAGAAAATCAAATAACGAGACACAAATATTCATATAAAGCCTGACATAAGCCATATGCAAACATTCACATCATGCAGATATGGGTACATCCTGAAAAATGAATAGCATGGAGGCTATAGGCTATGGCCATTACAATGACCAATATATTATCTTAAATAAACTAGCTGAATAACACAGGTGACCACTTCTGCATAATTTCATGGAGTGCTGAAATGTACACACATTTTTTAACATTTCTGAACTGTGAAATGTAGCATATGTTTTTGTGGTTGTGAACTAAGCAAGTCTGACCTCTGAATTTATTTTGAAAGTGCACCTGATTGATGCATTTAAAAGTTAAAATATACAAACATTTCTTAAATTCTTACAAAACACCCACCCACTTTTTAAAATGGTTAGTTTGGACCCCCCACACACACTTTTGCCGTGCGAAATACCAGTGCTGTTTTCAGCATCTGTTTAGTGCTTCATTGTCATTTTCATTGGATTCTCCCATTTCTTGGCGTAAATCGGCTCATAAACTTTTTTTTTTTTGTTCCACACATTCTCCCATTCCTCTTCTGTCACACACACAGTGACAAAGCCAAATCCCCGCGGTGTTGAAGAGATCAGTCATCCCCTCACTTTTGATAAGGTAAAAAGCCTTATAGGTACGCCAAGTAAATAATAACCTATAGGTTTACGCTAGGCTATGTAAAACTCCCCATTAACAGCATCACGTCACTAACCATAGCGACTGCACAATCTAGTATTCACTCTGTTGGATATCTGAAGCCAGTTTGTCTACTTAGATACTGTAAATCCTCAAATTATGGCCAGGGTCTTAAGACAAAGTACAGGCCTTTAGGGGCAGGATTGTATTCGAGACAGCCCTTTATTTTTCTTATCAAGTTTTATTTTGAGACATGCGTTTCTTGGAGCGGCATACTGGTAGGCCTTCAAAAGCATGACATTTTCGGTTTAGTTTGATATTTAATTTACTTTGGACTGTTTGATTATATTGTTAAATGTTGGGACTGATGGGCACTGAAATCTGGAGAGGTATTTGATGATCACTATTACGTATGTAGTTGAAAGAGTGTTGGGATTTCAAACAAACCTTTCATGCGTTCATTGAAGGTCCGCGGTGCTATAATGGAAACCTTATTGCGTAGCCAAGTAGCCTATATATTGAGTTATTTTTAAATTATGCATGATTTACTTTTTATTAATTTCGTAGGCTGGCTTTATTTTGTTATATAGAAGTATCTAAATAACCTGTTAAAATGTACCAGAATTCAGGAAATTGCATCTAGTCCAAATTTTTTTTTTCTGGGGGAGGACCCCCATACCCCCTGCTAAAATGTCCCACCCACTTTCACAATGCCGCCGACGCCCATGGTCCTAGTAGTAGGCTAGATCCCTTAGATAGCAACCCAGGGGCCCAAGGTGTCAGGGGGCCCTGAAGCCTTTGCATGGAATCATTGCCTCAATATCAACAAATCAGGATGTAGGCTATAAATCTGATTGAATTTAGTATTGGCCATCCCCAAAATGCACCAGAATACAGGAAATCACATCAAACAAATTAAAAAATCTCTGGGGAGGACCCATAACCCCCCCTTCCACATATGCAACAATTAGTGGGGAGCCCTTAATACATGTGGGCCCAGGGGCCTGAAAGTTCATAATCTGTCCATGCCTGGTCCCTACACCTGAGAACCACTGATGTATGTTTTTTTTTTACTGTATGGTATACTGCTGAATGAGCCAAACAAACATTTCCGCAGCAAAATTTGGGTTGGCCCCACCAAATCTCACTCCAAGGTTTTTTGAAAAGTTAGCAGCCCTGTATAGCTGTTTTGCAGTCTTCTTAGAAACTACAATCTGATTACATTTTCGAGGCGCGATTGGATACTTCCGCTGAGTCACATCCGGATTTGTTCGGACCGCGACCAGAAAGTTGCATATTCGTTTTTTCCGCGGAGAAGCACTAGGGGGAGACGAAGCACCCACCAAACCACGCAAAAAGTGTTGTAGAACCATCAGAACGACTCTCAGCATCTTTAAAGCAATTTCTAAAACTAGTTCCGGTCCTTGATTGTGATTGACTGAATCACGTTTGATACCGTTGTAAAATCCTAAAGGTGGTTTGCTGGTTGACCAGCTTGTTAACCAGCTTGTTTGACCACCCTATGATGGTTGACCTGCTAGACCAGCAAAACGCATCCATAGCTTCAGCTGTTTTTCCCAGCTTATAATGGTAATTCAGCTGGTTTTGCTTGTCGTACCACCTCAAGCTGGTCATTTTAGCTGGTGTTGCTGGTCTATAGTGCTGGTTTAACTGGCCATGCCAGCTTATGTTGGTCATTCTAGCAAACCAGCATGACCAGCTTGACAGGCTGGTCACCAGCATGACCATCTTGCATCAGCTGTATCCCACAAGACTGATTGTAGAATCAGTGTAACCTACGGCCTCTCAGGGCTTATTGCTTAAACGTTACATTGTGAGGCTGTGAGACTTTCGGTCTCTGAGTCCAGCAGCCCGCCGGCCCAAAGTTGCTAGGCTGGTTCTTCCGCTCACAGGCGCTAGGTTCCCCTGATACGGCCACCATTCGCCCCAGATAAACTCATATAACCATTCCAATGACTCCGCAGCTGTGAAGTTTATGTAAATTAAGCTAAACAAACTGCATAGTTCCCCTCCATCTTAAATAAGGATAGTTCATAATCATAACACTATATTTAGATATGTTTACCAACATTTGTACCACTTAAATATGTTTACCAACATTTGTACCACTTAATTCACAGGAAAGATACATTACCAACTATATTTAATTTATTTAAACCATGTGTCACTGAATCATTGTAATAAATCCCTGCTGAAAAAAACAGCTAGAAACCAGTTATGGTTTTGCTGGTTTTCTTCCAGCTCTTGCTGGTCTTTGCTGGTGTAGCTGGTTGGGCCACCAGCTGGATATGCTGGCGTGACCATCTGGTTTGACCAGCCTGTCGTGTGGGATACAGCTGGGGCAAGATGGTCATGCTGGTGACCAGCCTGCCAAGCTTGACATTGTTGGTGTAAGATGGTCATGCTGGTTTGACCGACATAAGCTGGCACGGCCAGTTAAACCAGCAGTGTAGACCAGCAACACCAGCTAAAATGACCAGCTTGAGGCGGTACGACAAGCAAAACCAGCTGAATTACCATTGTTAGGTGGGTAAACCAGCTGAAGGTATGTTTTCGCAAGAGATTTGCTGGTCTAGCTGGTCAACCATCATAGGGTGGTCAAACAAGCTGGTCAACAAGCTGGTTAACCAGCAAACCACCTTTAGCTGACGGTAGTTGTTCCCTTCACTGCACGCACTAACTCTAACCTACCGTCCCCAGCTGCAGGTCTAAGAGTGAAGAGGGCGTGCAGCTCCACCTCAGACACACTCTGTGAGCCTCTGGAAGGTCACTACTGCACTGACCCAATCAAAGATGGCTGCAGAGGAGCTGTGGAACACACAAAGTGCTCACCAGGGCAGTACATCAAACACAATGGTCAGTTTTCAGCACGGCCATTTTAATCATTTCAGATAGTCTTTAATGCTGATATTAGTGTCATGCCTTCCTGCAGGTTCAGCTTCCTCAGATATTGTGTGTGGTGACTGTGTAGGTGACACATACTCAGATGGAACATTCACATCCTGCAGACCACACACACAGTGAGTTACTATGATTGATTTCTCTGGGGAAATGCTGCATTCTGTGTATTAAGTGAACATTTCCTCTCTTGTAGGTGTGGATCAGGATATCAGCTGATAAAGGAAGGCACATCATCATCTGATGCTGAATGTAAAAACTATTTGATTGAAGTCATAACTTCAGTACTAGCCACAGTGGGCCTCCTGACCCTTATTGCAGTAGCAGTAGTATTGATTTTTAAAAGAAATCAGGGTAAGACCTTATTGAAACACTTTTTATGATGTTATAGGTGTAGTTGTCCATACAGTCCTCTAAAATGAAAATAATGTTTTTTTTCCAGATTCCAAGAAGAGGCAAGGAGTTGATAATCATACAGCACAATATAGGTGAGAAGTAGAAATTAAATTTCTATTTTTTAAACAGTTAGCAACAAATAGACTTTGTACACTTTTAAAAGGTCCTTATTGTAACTGAAAAAACATGTCTGAAATTAATTGTGAGCCAAATATCTAACGTAACGTATAGTATATATACTACTGTAACCGGAGGGTTGCCGGTTCGAACCCCGATCATAGGCATGGCTGAAGTGCCCTTGAGCAAGGCACCTCGCCCCTTCACTGCTCCCCGAGCGCCGCTGTTGTTGTAGGCAGCTCACTGCGCCAGGATTAGTGTGTACTTCACCTCACTGTGTGCTGTGTGTGTTTCACTAATTCATTGGGATAAATGCAGAGACCAAATTTCCCTCACAGGATCAAAAGTGTATATATATTTATACTTACGTTAGCAAGCTAACTATGCTCCACTGCCAGCTAACAGCGGTGACTGGTTATTGACCAGTCAATCTCACCACCACAACTCATACAACCCCAAAGTGTGTGAATGTACCTGTGGTATAATTTATATAGGCTTCTCATTTACTGAAATGTTTAGTTTAACCATTATACATATGTACTATGAGAAAATGGCTTCCTTCATTCTTCCGTGTCCCTGAAGCCTCCTTCTGTAGACATTTGCAGAGAGTGAGACTGTTTGTTCAGGGTGTCTGATTGTCCCCACCCCAAGGACACAATCATACCATTAGAAGATAAGGGGTTTTGTATCTCTGTCAAAGGGGTGGTTCAGGATTTTGGACATAGGACCTCATTTCCAAGTAAGCAAGTGTGATATTTATCAGTGGAGACCGTTTTCAACACGTTTCATCCAGTCCTTCTAATTGCAGAGTTCGCAGGTGATAGGCTAGCGCAAGTCAACGGTATGTGCTAGCCTGCCACTAAAGACAGTCTTACTCACTCCAAAGTACACCCGAGGCAAATAAATTATAACGCCAGACTATCGATGTAAATGTCTGTATTGACAGTGTTATTTCTAACGTTATTCTATCCTTGCATTTCAACGATCGCATTACATTTTGAGGGACTAGTTTCTTAGCAGCGAATTATACTTGCTCGGTTAGTAGTACTGCGCCGAAAAAGTAAACAGTAAAAGCGCCTCCAATGGGGATACCTAGTAGTAGCCTTGGTAATATCAGTCCGCCGCTGAGTTGCAAAATGACTACTAACAACTTTAGGGACCAAAGTATAACTATTGCAACGCCGATGCAAGGGGGTAGTTGTATTTCTTACACTATTCTATCAACACAGACATTTACATCGATTGTCTGGAATTTGCCTCAGGTGTACTTTGGAGTGGGTAAGACTGTCTTTAGTGGCAGGCTAGCACATACCGTTGACTTATGCTAGCCTAGCACCTCTCGAACTCTGCAATTAGAAGGACTGGATGAAACGTGCTGAAAACGGTCTCCACTGATAAATATCACACTTGCTTACTTGGAAATAAGGTCTTATGTCCAAAATCCTGAACCACCCCTTTAATACTAACTGGTTTGATGGATCAATGTTGAGGGGGGAGTGTCTTGTGATTTTCCATGTGTGTGTGTGTTAAGGGTATAAGAACTGGCTTCACCCACTGATATATAGGATTGTTACTTGATATTTACTGTGGGTAACATTATCCGGTATATCGAGAATAAAGCTGCAGTCTCACCAATTGTCTTGGAGTAAGATTGACCACATGCCATTAGTAGAAACTCAATGGGCCCTATCGTAATAAAAATAATAATAACTTGATGCAGGCTGTCAGTGAACAACAGACGGCACACCCAGACGGTTTCACCATCTTCACTGGAGATTTTAACCATGCTGATCTCAAAACTGTACTTCCAAAGCTACACCAGCATGTTGATTTTCCAACAAGAGGAGATAACATCCTGGACCTGGTCTACACTACACACAAAGGAGCATACAAAGACACCCCCCTCCCCCACATTGGACTTTCAGACCATATCACTGTTATGCTAATGCTCGCATACAGACAAAGAGTAAAAGCGAACAAACCGGTTCGTAAGCAGGTAAAAGTGTGGCCTGAGGGAGCCTCCGATGCTCTTCAAGACTGCTTTGACACAACAGACTGGGAAATGTTTAAGCAGGCAGCCACTTACAACAACCGGACAGACATAGAGGAGTATACAGACACTGTAACCTCTTACATCACCAAGTGCATCGATGATGTGACCCACACAAAAAGACATCATCACTTTCGGGCTAACTGGAAGCCATGGCTGACAGGGGATGTCCTCAGGCTGCTGAGGGCCAGAGACAAAAGCCTACAGAGCTGGGGATGAAGCTGGCATGAAAACAGCGAGAGCCAACCTGTCCCGTGGCATCAAGGGAAGCAAAAAGGAATACACTCACAAGATAACCACCCACTTCAAAGACAGCAGGAACGCGTACAAAGCCTATGGCAGGGCATTCAGGCCCTCACGGACTACAAGCCCGGCCACAGAGCTGTGAGAGCAACATCCCTCTGCTCAACAACCTGAACCGCTTCTTTGCTCGGCTTTGAAGCACAAAACAGCACCTGCCCACAGAAGACCCATCCCCTCTACATGAGCAGCCCCTGTGCCTCTCTGCCGACAGCGTGAAGAGGACACTTGCTGCTATCAACACCCGTAAGGCAACAGGTCCAGACAACATCCCAGGTTAGATGCTGAAGGACTGCGCGGGGAGCTTAAGGATGTCTTCACAGACATCTTTAACACTTCCCTGAAGCAAGCCATCGTCCCCATCATGTTTCAAAGCTGCCACCATCATACCTGTGCGAAAGAAAACTGCTCCATCCTGCTTCAATGACTACCGCCCTGTGGCACTGACACCCATCATCATGAAGTGCTTTGAGCGGCTTGTCATGTCACATATCAAAGCCATTCTCCCCCCACCCTGGACCCCTTCCAGTTTGCATACCGAGCCAAGCGGTCTACAGAGGATGCAATCTGCTCTGCCCTCCACCCAGCCCTCACCCACCTGGAAAAAGAGACTCATATGTGAGATTGCTGTTTATAGACTTCAGTTCTGCATTCAACACCATAATACCACAACAACTCATCTGCAAACTTGACAAACTGGGACTCAGTACCTACCTCTGCAACTGGCTACTGGACTTCCTCTGTCAGAGGCCCCAAGTAGTATGCGTGTTGGCAACAATACCTCAAGCAGCATCACACTGAGCACAGGGGCCCCCCCCAGGCTTCGTGCTCAGTCCGCTGCTCTTCACCCTGCTGACGATGACTGCACTGCAACCTACAGCAACAATCACATAGTGAAATTTGCTGACGACACAACTCTGGTGGGTCTCATCACTAAGGGCGGCGAGACTCAATACAGGTTGGAGGTCGACCATCTGACCACGTGGTGCAGGGACAACAACCTCCTGCTGAGCGTCAGCAAGACCAAAGAGATTGTTGTTGACTTCGGAGAGGTCACACCCAACACCTGCCACTGACCATCGACGGTGCTGTGGTGGAGAGGCGAAACAGCACCAAATTCCTGGGGGTGCACATCAGTGAAGACCTCTCCTGGACCACCAACACTGCATCAATGGCGAAGATAGCTCAGCGCCGCCTGTACTTCCTCTGGAAACTCAGGCGAAGCAAGTGCTCCACCAGCCATCATGACCACATTCTACCAAGGCACCATTGAGAGCATCCTCTCCAGCTGTATCGCTGTGTGGGGCGGAAGCTGCACTGAATACAACAGGAAAGCCCTGCAGCGCATAGTGAACACAGCTGGAAGGATTATTGGTGCTTCACTCCCCTCCCTGAAGGACATTTACACCACCCACCTCACCCGCAAGGCGACCAAAATTGTGAGTGATGCAAGTCACCCGCTCACAATCTGTTTGATCTACTGCCCTCTGGGAAGAGGTACAGAAGCCTCTCGCGCTCCCTACCAGACTCACCAACAGCTTCATACACCAAGCTGTAAGGATGCTGAACTCTCTCCCCCTCTCCCCCTCCACCCTCAGCTACATAACATCCTGGACATTGGACCCAAAATGGCCGCCTGCACTACTCCACTTGCACACTTGTACACTTTACAACTTGGTGTTGTTGTCCTGAAAACACAACACTTCTGCTGCTCTTACATAACTTGCACCACTATGCCACTTTCTTTCTTACTTAGGTCAAACAGAACTACCCAAGCCTTTTATTGGCCTGACTTTGCACTAGTATTTTATTGACTGTCTATGCACAATTTCAACCAAATTTTGCTGCTCTTATTTTTTCATTATTATATGTGCCCTCTTATTTACTTATTTACTTACTTTTTTGTTTACTTGAATGTTATGTTTGTCTGTGGACCTAAATTGGTAAAATATGTCTAGTCTTCACCGTGGGATAGTGAGAAACGTAATTTCGATCTCTTTGTATGTCTGGAACATGTGAAGAAATTGACAATAAAGCTGACTTTGACTTTGACTTTGACACAGGGCTTGTCCTTATCCTACACCCAGTCAGTGATGAATTCAAAGTGCGCTCCACTTTTATTAAACCTTGCACCCAGGGGTGTGGCAACTAACGACAAAAGGTGTGGTCTGGTGCATGATCCAAAAATTTTACACCCGCTAAAAACCATTACGCCACTGACCTGATCTAAAAACTAAAACCTAAAACCTGGTCTATAGCAAAAGGCATATAAATCACTGCTGAAGACGCGCTGTCACGAGATGTAAGCAGCCCCTAG
This sequence comes from Alosa alosa, assembly GCF_017589495.1. Classification (NCBI taxonomy): domain Eukaryota; kingdom Metazoa; phylum Chordata; class Actinopteri; order Clupeiformes; family Clupeidae; genus Alosa; species Alosa alosa. The sequence goes on along the minus strand of NC_063192.1, from coordinate 35,793,825 downwards.
CAACCAGTCCCAAACAACTCCTCTGCAGGATAAAAAGCTTTTTTTCAGGTATGTCTTCAATTGTAACCCCTTGACAGTCAATAGTGAAAGTAAATATCTGTGTAGAACTGTTTGTCGTTGACTTTGAGACCACAGTAAAGTTAGTTAGCCTATAAGCTAAGTTCCAATAATAGTCGAGTGCATCAATTGAGTTGTGACTGGGTCTGAATTTAGATTGATAGGATGGAGGAGGGTGGGGGCGAGTCATGGAGTGTATATACTCAGTCAGGGACATGGTGGAGGAGGCAAAGGGAGAACAGCTAAGAGGGCACTTGAAGTGGGGAGAGCTTGAAGTGGAGGGAAACCATACAAGAGTTGTAAGAAGGAAAGTGACAGAAGAGGACGGGTATAAGGCTGTGATTAAATTTAAAAAGGGGAGAGATATACAGGACGTAGCCTAAGTCTCTCTGCCTTAACGAGTGGAGTAAAACAATCAGTGGGTGAAGTAGAAATGGCAAAAGTGTTACGCGATGGCAGGTTGTTGATTAAAGCCCTCCTTACACTGACAGACTTTAGAAAGATTTGCAAAGATCTGGAAAAGATTTTTGAAAGACTACAGTCTCACATCTAAAGACAAGTAGTAGAGTTTTAAGTCACAGACTATGATTTTGCAATGACTAGGGATCTTGCAGGGTCACTATTTACAAGACTGCAACGAGATTCCTTTAAATTATTACCCATCGCGCATAGATAAACAGGAACTGAAACGATAGCCTACTAAGCTCAAAGTCGTATATTTACGTGTTTCTGCAGCATTGTTTAATGCGTGACATCCCTAACCGATATAGAGTTGTTCTGTCACGTGGAAGAGCCGAATAAATATGTATAAGAAATGACAAATATTATAAGAATAACAAATAATCATATAGGCTACAGCTGTCGCCTACTTTGCCCCTTCCTGTTTGGTGTTGGAGAGAGGTCACTATTGGTTTTCATATTGTTCACGTCACTATTTGCATGAGCCACGACTCAAAAGACTTGCGATAATATCAAACATGTTTGATATTGTTGTAACGGCAAAACTAGAAAAAGACAAGCCAAATGTAACATGCCTTATTTCGTGGACAGAATGACTTTCGTGTGACGAAATACATATATTTATTACGAAACCATGTTACATCGTAACGCCTTTTGTCCACGGAATGCACAAATTGTTTTGCATTGTGTCCACGAAACACTGAAGAGTACATCATTTCGTGGACGAAATTGACTGGTGGCCTTTTTCTTTCATGGACATAATGCTGAATGCAGTATTCACTGTCGTAGACGAATTGTTTGGTCAAAAGTAATTCTGTCTACGTAAATACGGAATGCACCTACACGCACCATTCTGTGCATCCTTTTTCAATTTCGTCCACAGAAGTATTGTGTTGTGTTACAGAAGGCATTCCGTCCACGCAATAGTAACTTAACAACTTACGAAATGCATTCATATAGTCTATGCTTTCATTCTGTGGACGAAATGCATAAAAGAATCACAAAATCAGTTTTGTGACCTGCTACAATACATTTCCTGACTCACGAAATGAATTGTAGCAGGTCACAAAGCTGATTTTGTGATTCTGTTATGCATTTCGTCCACGTAATGAAATTATCCTGAAATTATCCTGACACATAATTCATTTCGTAAACTGCTGACTCACGAAATGTATTGTAGCAGGTCACAAAACTGATTTCGTGATTCTTTTATGCATTTTGTCCACGTAATGAAATTATCCTGACACATAATTCATTTCGTAAACTGCTGACTCACGAAATGTATTGTAGCAGGTCACAAAACTGATTTCGTGATTCTTTTATGCATTTCGTCCACAGAATGGAAGCATATGTCACTGAATGCATTTCGTAAGTTGTTAAGTTACTATTGCGTGGACGGAATGCCTTCTGTAACACAACACAATAATTCTGTGGACGAAATTGAAATAGGATGCACAGAATGGTGCGTGTAGGTGCATTCCGTATTTACGTAGACAAAATTACTTTTGACCAAACATTTCGTCTACGACAGTGAATACAGCATTCAGCATTATGTCCACGAAAGGAAAAGGCCACCAGTCAATTTCGTCCACGAAATGATGTGCTCTCTCTGAATGATGTGTTTCGTGGACACAATGCAAACCAATTTGTGCATTCCGTGGACAAAAGGCGTTACGATGTAACATGGTTTCGTAATGAATATATGTATTTTGTCACACGAAAGTGATTCTGTCCACGAAATAAGGCATGTTACATTTGGCGGCCATAGTAAGGCCGCTATAAGTGTAAGGACATAGGACAACGAGATAAGGCTATGCGAGTACAAACAATCTGTAAAAAGAAAGTGTGTGAAGTGAGAATGTTTGGCGAACACCAGAGAGCGAGGAGTGTAATATCAGGAATCCCTTTAGGTGAGAAGTTAGAGGAATTTTAAGATTATTAAAGGAGGAACTGTAGAGATTAATCGTTTTAAGATGACGAAAAATGGTGAGAAAGTTGACAGTACCTCAGTACTCCTGGAATTTCAGGATGGGGTGCTGCCATCTAAAGCAGGGGTCCCCAACCTTTTATGTACCATGGACCGGTTTGATTCCTATTTTTTTTTCACGGACCGGCGGGGGTTTGGGGGTTCCATGTTCCATATGTGTTGTGCATGCATTACTTGAAAAGAACTAGCTCCAGTTATGTATGAACAGTGAAGGTAACGATCTCTTGTGAAAAACGTGAACTTGAAGAAGTGAAAATTGAACAATATGAACTATGAATATTGAACAACTTGAAGCTACATCTATAAGTGTGAACATGCTTAACAAAATATGGGAACAAAACATGGGAACTAAACGTGCATTACGAATATAATCAGTGGGAGCCCTGCTTGTTTCCCTGCAACAAGAAGCTTCCATTTGGGGGTGATGGAAGACAGTGACACCCTCAGTGTGTTTGAAATGTCCAGTCGATTGCGCAATTTGTCTAGTTGCAGTCATTGCCGAAAACCCCGTCTCGCATAGATACGTGGTGGGAAACGTTTTCAGGGCTTTTACGGCTATCTCGGGATATTCTGCTTTGGTTTTGATCCAAAAACCTGCCAGAGAGGTTTCCTTATACACACTCTTAAGACCACCGACATTTGCAATTTCGATCAACTGCTCTTCCTCCTGCGCTGACAAGTTAGGACTATTCGGGATATTGACAAATGGGTTGCGGACCCACTCATTGGTTTGCCGTGGATCTTTGAAGGATGGGAAGTAACGCTCAAACTCATTTGAGAGCGCAACAATGTGATCACGCACCAGCTGCGAGAGAAAGGGCCCTGCCTCAGTCTCTCCCAAAACCCCCACTACTGTTTGGAACATATCAAATACACCCCGGTCCACTCGTCGTCCCCACAAATCAAGCTTGGCTTTAAATGCAGCGACTTTATCTGGCAGTTTAAAGACAGTCGTCATTCTCCCCTGGAGTGACCGGTTGAGGTCATTAAGCAACCCGAATATGTCACACAGGTAAGCGAGTTTTGACACCCAGTCCTCATCACTAAAATGTGCAGCTAACGGTGACTTTTTTTTCTGTAAGAAATCTCTGCAGCGGCTCTCGCAACTCAAACACTCTGGCCAGTGACCTGCTAAAGATGCTTGTTTTTTGTTGCTCATTCTAGCAGTTTAGCTAACTTCGTGTGACACTACCGTTCGCCAAGAACTGATCAAGTGAAGTGAGCTGACCTGAGGCTGCGCAGCGCTGAAGGCAATATGTAAAAGTGTTGAAGGCGGGACAGACAGACGTAAGAAAATAGACCTTGTAAAATGCAAACATGCGTGCAATCAAACAACTGCATATAGGCCTATGCCATGTAAAAACGTGACATTATTGCGAATTAAATTTAGTTTAGTTTGCATGCATTTTTTTTTTAAACTCATGTCGTAGGCTACGGCCCGGTTAGGAATGTCCTGCGGCCCGGTGGTTGGGGACCGCTGATCTAAAGTGATGATCGGGTTTATGAGTTTTAGTGTGAGGGAGTATATTCCTCCACCCGTAAGATGCTAAGTGTCAGAGATATGGACATATTGCAAGAGTGTGTAAAGGAAAGCAAAGATGTGGAAAGTGTGGTGGAGATCATGAGTATGGAAAGTGTGGAGATAGTGCTGAGAGGAAGTGTTGTAATTGTGGTATGGGGCCCAGTAAGGAAAAAGGCAGTAGAAGTGCAACAGATACGTGCAGATCGAAATCTTATGTAAGCAGAAGCAACCAAAGTGGTCAACGAGCAGAAGACAGAAAGCCCTGTAGTGAGTTACATGCAGGAAAGGGAGAAGGAAGGACGTGGTAGAACTCAATACAGAAAAATTGGTTCTGTTTGTAGCATATGTGATCAATTGTTCTGAACAAGCAAAAACAAAAACTGAAAAAATAAAGATAATAATGAAAGCAGCATGTAAGTTTTTGAATGTGAAAGATTTGTCTTTTAAAAAAATTCAGGCAGGTCTTGTTCAAAGTGAGGTAAGTGAGGGAACATTGAATGCAGCTCTAGATCCACCATGTTAATTTTGCAATGGAATGCTAGGAGTCTTATTGCAAATGGCCAATAACTTAAAGGTTTTATTGAAGACTTAAATGATAAGCCAGATATTGTATGCATCCAGGAGACTTAAGTCTGTTTTAGACTTTGTGATAAAGGGGTAGTTTAAGAAGGGATAGATTAGAGGGAAATGGTGGAGGGTCTGCTATTTTTCTAAGACAAGGTTTACAATATAAAGAGTTAAGGAAGGGAAATGAGTGTGAGTTTATTGCAGTGGAGGTATGTACAAGTGAGGGAAGTGTTAAAATAATTAACTTTTATAATCCATGTAAGCAACTGGAAATTGGACAGTTGGAAGACATTTGGGGTGAGTTGAATGGGAAAGTTATTTGGTGTGGAGATTTTAATGCACATACTGTAGCATATTATGGGGAGTAAAGGATGACAGTAATGGGAGCATTGTTGAGGAATTTATGGAAGAGAAAGAGCTAGTGTGTTTAAATGATGGAACTGGTGCAAGGATAGATGTAGCAAGAAGGACAGAGTCTACAGTAGACATTACACTAGCTACAGTAGCAATAGCTAGGAAGTGTAGGTGGGAGGTAAGGAGAGAAAGTGCAGTGGGAAGTGATCATTCTCCTATAGGCTACTAATCCAGACAGAAATGGAATTGACTGTGGGAAAGGTAGTGAGGGAGGGGAGATGGAGGTTGGAAGAGGCTGACTGGGAGAAGTTTAGAGAAATCAGTGAGTGTTCTTTGATGTCGGTCAGAGATGATCAAGAAGTTGAGGAGTTAAATACAGAGATAAGTAGCACTATAATTCAGGTAGCAATAGAGGCTATTCCAAAGTCTAAACCCACAAAGTTATGTAAAATTGTGCCATGGTGGTCAAAAGAATGTGGTGAGGTAAATAGAGCTTTTAAAGAGTTGAAGAAGACACATCATTTTCAAAATCTAGTTGAATATAAGAGACTACAGGCAATAGTGAGGCAAACAATTAGGAGATATAAAAAAGAGTATTGGAAAAGGTTTTGTGACTCAATTGGAAGGTCAACACCAGTGGAGAAAGTATGGGGAACTATAAAGAGAATGAGAGGCTGTGTTTGGTTTGGGTACCCAGCAATGAAGGATGGCCAGCATAGTGTGACTAGTAGTGAAGCTAAAGCGGAGCTAATAGCTAAGACACTAGTAAAAGTACATAGTTCTGAAAATGTAAGTCAAGAGGAAAGAAGAGGAAGGGAGGATACTATTGCAAGATATGGGAGTATCAGTCAGGAAGGTGAAGATGGTAGTGCATTAAATAGATTATTTACAATAGCTGAACTTAATAATGCCTCAAGGAAGCTGGGTAAATCAACTCCAGGAAGGGATAGTATCTGCTATGTCATGCTAGAACAGTTAAGTGATAAAGGGAAAGAGATGTTGCTAAATTTGTACAATAAGGTATGGAAAGAAGGCACTATTCCAAGAAGCTGAAAAGTGTCTATAATTATACCTATAAGGAAGCCAGGGAAAGACCCAACAGCTCCAGAAAGCTATAGACCGATTGCTTTGACCTCTCAGATGGGGAAACCTATGGAAAGGATGGTCAATGATAGAATGGTATACTACCTGGAGACTAGAGGTCTGATCAAGAATGATCAGAGTGGGTTTAGAAGACGAAGAGGAACAATGGATCCTATGGTGTGTTTGGAGTATGACGTAAGGAGAGCTCAGACAAATAAAGAGACAGTATTAGTGGTGTTCTTTGATATTGAAAAGGCTTATGATATGCTGTGGAAGAAGGGGCTGCTTATCAAGTTAAAACTAATGGGAATTAATGAGGTCAGGGTTGGATTATGGATGTTTTATATATGGGTCTGCTTCTGCAACTCAGTTAAGTAAACTGGATGTAATACAATGTCAGGCTTTGAGATTATGTAGTGGGGCATATAAGACTACTCCTGTGGCTGCAATCCAGGTAGCTAAGAAGAGAGCAGTTGGCCCTTGTTTACTGGGCAAACCTAAAGGGCCACAAAGATGACCATCCTTGTCAGAGGGTTCTAATGCCCTACCAAGAGAAGGAAAAATGCTCATGTTTTGGTTGGACAATAGGAAATGTTGCAAGAGAAATGGAAATGACTGCACTAAGTGTAAGTCCAACAGCAGCATCCTCAAGTGCTCCTCCATGGATGTTTGAAGAAGTAGCAATAGATTTAGCATTATTGGAATGAAAAGGGCCATTTGTACATTTGAAATATATGTCAGAGAAAAGTATGGAAATAATATTCATGTGTACACAGATGCATCAAAAATAAACAAGAGAGTAGGAGTTGCATATGCAATTCCTGAATTACAGTTGGTAAAGGCCAAGAGAGTTAGTAATGATCTTGCTGTATATACAGCTGAATTAATTGCAATATGGCTGGCGTTATTATATTATATATAGTGCATTTAGTAAATAGGTTAACCAATTCAGGAGTCAGCGTCCTTCTGGGGTGGGTTCCAGCCCATGTACTGTAGGAGTAGTGGGGAATGAAGTGGCAGACAAGTATGCTAAACAGGCAACACAACAAGACAGCATACAGTAGGTATTCAGGTACAATATAGCAAAGCTGAAATTAAAAACATGATTAAAGCTAAGAATAAGGAAATTTGGCAAGATTTATGGGATAATGAAGTTACAGGCAGGCATCTGTATTCAATTCAAAAGAATGTAGGATGGAGAAGGAGTACCAGCAAAAGCAAACAGGAGGAGGATATTGTGTCAAGAATGAGGTACAGTATGGGCATACAGAGTTGAACAGCACACTAGTTTGAATGAGAAAGCATGTTGATGGTTACTGTGAGTGTGGCAATCAAGAAACCGTAGAACATGTCATAGTACAGTGTCCCAAATTCCAACAGGAACGACTGTGGTCAAAATTAATCCAAGACAACTGGTGTGAGACTGCAGCTTTATTCACGACGCCGGGAGAATGTTACCCACATGAAATGTCAAAGTAACAAGCCCACACATCTGTGGGTGAAGCCAACTCTTATACCTTACCCCACACCCATGGAAAATCACAATTGTCGCAATCACTTAACCTTCTAGTATTTTAACAGAGTACGAAATGTTTACAACCCCACTTCCCATCTGGTGTTTTGAAAAGATAACTTTCATGACCCTATCCTGGGGTTACAAGGGTTAAGTTAACTAAACATTCTAACCTAGGAGTTGCAAAAGACACAAGGGTCAGAGTAGGGTGATGGCAATTAGATTTCACTACATGTATGTAAGGTATACTAAACATTCAATGAGAGACATATAAAATTTATCCCACACGACACTAAAGGCCCATTCACACCAAGAACGATAATGATAGCTATAAATAAATATCGTTCTCGTTAATATGAATGACGACGTTCACACATAAACTATAACGATACCGACATGAATAACGATATCGTTGGGGATCACTTTCAGAGCGATTTTCAGAACGATAAAAAGCTAATAGCCAATCAGAACCCATTGAATTTTAACCGTCACATTCATTAACACAAGGAGAGACTTTGTTTATCGTTGTTCAGTGTGAACGCTTTTATCGTTATGGTTATAGTTATCATTATCGTTCTTGGTGTGAATAGGCCTTTATAGAGCAGCTAGCACAAGAAGGTGATTCTCTCGGGCAGGAAGGACCAAATATGGGCATTTCCAGGTTACTTCCTCTTGGTCCCCCGGAAGTGCTTTCAGTAGCCATGTGCTGGTCAGCAAGCCTTATGACAGCATGCTAACCCTAGGCAATACTCTGCTAGTCACAAACAGGTTTTGGTAATAGTCTCTGATCTGTCACACAGTAGGCATTATTCCTTCACTTAACAGTGAATGGTACACACTACCAAAACAAGATATAATTACTCATTATAACTAGATTTAACTATACTTATAAACAACTGTCTTTGTTTATTTTCCCATGATTTGTGCTGTTTAAGAAATGACAGAAGTTCCACAAATGTGCTGTTGCATCAGAAATCAGATGATGAAACTAAGAAGATGTGATGAATGACTGGCAGTGTCACTGCTACGGCCATCTAACAGGGTAAGAGGATGAGAGCTGGACCTGCACAACTACAGAAATCAAAAAGAGATAAATCTTCACAGACAATAACGTATCTGATGTGTCTCCATTGTTGTTTTTCGGGTGGGGGGGTGTATGCTATTCGTACCCTGGTGCAATTAGAAGCAAATGCTATTTGTAACCTGGTGCACAATGTGTTATATTAATACCCTGTCTGGTACAAATATCAGTGTATGCTATTTGCACCCCTGTGCATTTACCCTGGCATATTGATCACACAGTGTGTTTTTGTTGTTACGTCACAGGGTGTGAATAGCTCAACTGTGTGGCCTATGCTATCATACCAGCATACCTACATTTGTGCAAATAGACACTCTGAATAAGGTATGCTGTTTGCATCACTGTATAATTAGAAGTGCTATTGGTACCCTGGTGTATATAGTAATGTGTGCTATTTACACCCTGGTCCGTGAACTAGCTAATTGTTACAATCAAAACTTCCATTTGAGAACTGATTTCTTCTTCAAATTGTGTGCTTTCTCAGCAGAGATGTTGGTACACATGCACACTTCCACTTCCACTTGTCTTTACCAAAACACTTCACACAGGAATCGAACCTCAGTCTCTCACATATTTTTATATTAAAAACGCTATACCACTGAGCTATCCCCTTCCACACCCAGATGAGAGTTTGCAGGCAAATTTGTAGTTAATAGGCCTGAGCGTCATAATCACAAAATTTCTGTTAACTAACAAACTGACAGTTGTATGTATTCACTGAACAAAGATTATGAAAATAAAAAACATTTTTTCCACCCAAAACTTAATTTGAACAGATATTAGTACCGAAACCTTTCAAAATGCTTCCCTTTCTGCTGACGAAAAAACGAATGTCCGGCATGTTTTTTGTGCACGCGAGCAAAGTATTTTTGTTGTTACATCACAGAGTGTGAATAGCTCAGCTGTGTGGCCAAGGCTATTCGTACCAGGGGTGCAAATAGACACTCGGTTTAGGTTCCAGATACACAGTCATGTTAATGCATCTGCATTTATAATCGTGCAATTTGTGACCACTGGCACTGAGCCATTTGCAGTGTGAAACATGACTTGAAACCTCACACCGCAATTACAGTATGAAACATGGCTTAAAACCTTACACCACAATTACAGGGCACATGTATATGATGGCAAAGGCTCCTAAACATGAAAATGTTTATTTTATAATGTGTACTAAGTTTCATGCTTTTATCACAAAGTGCCCGATTGGACCAATATTTAGGACTACGCTGCTGCACCATTGTGGACCTCAGGCTGCCCTCTGCTTCACCATCTTTTGGGCTGGACGCCTGAGAGCCCTGCTACGCTACGTGATGACGGAGAGATGACGACTTCTGACATCGTCTGTTGAGGATGAGCCCCATCAAAGCCCCGTGCTGTTTGTTACGTCCCTGTGTGTGTTTATTTTTTGTGTCTGCTTGTTTCTCTCTGTGTCTTGTGTTTTGTTAATTTCAGACTGTCCAGCAGGGGGCTTAATTGCTGGGCCGGCACTATTAAGGACGTTAATCGGGAGGTCTCTTGGTTTTGGGGGCGTTCTTGGATGTTGGGTTGTCCGCTACTACGCCACGCTACACCGCTCTGCTCCGCTACGCAAGCCACGCGCTCTGGTTTTGGCCGTCGCTGTCGCTCCTGCCTGGTCCCCGAGTGAGAGTCGAGGAGAAGGCTGGGGATTACCTGGGCCTACTTTTGGAGGCCTTTCGTTTGGGCAGCCTTATTTTTCGTTCGTCCATATTTTTCTTAGTCTTATAATTTTTGTACAGAAATATTTTTGAATTATACTTCCACTTTTGGCCGTCTCCTATCATTTGTCTATGTCCCACAACACCCCTAGACAGTGGGACGTGACATGTTTCACACTCTCACTGCTGGACGCTGCAGACAACTGTGCAGTGCATGGGACACCATGTCAGTCACTCTACAGAGCTGTGCATGGGACACCATGTCAGTCACTCTACAGAGCTGTGCATGGGACACATGTCAGTCACTCTACAGAGCTGTGCATGGGACACCATGTCAGTCACTCTACGGAGCTGTGCATGGGCACTCTACGGATCCATGAAGAATACAAATAAAATCCTCACATCCTATTTTGATCCTCCTCCATCCTTTGATCCTCACATTCTATTGCTCCAGAATTTTGGGAAAATAAAACAAACTCTACAGGAATGTGTGTAAATAGTGTGCAGTACTGAAGAACTCTACAGGACTGTGTGTAAATAGTGTGCAGTACTGAACACTATACAGAACTGTGTGTAAATAGTGTACAGTACTGAAGAACTCTACAGGACTGTGTGTAAATAGTGTGCAGTACTGAAGAACTCTACAGGACTGTGTGTAAATAGTGTGCAGTACTGAAGAACTCTACAGGACTGTGTGGAAATAGTGTGCAGTACTGAAGAACTCTACAGGACTGTGTGGAAATAGTGTGCAGTACTGACAGGAGTGTGCCCTCCTGTCCTCCCTCTTTCCATCTCTCCACCCATCCTTCTTGTTTTGATAAGGGATTTGTTCTCTTGCTACTGTTGCTCATGTGGGCATAAAGCTATAAGGAACCTCAACGGTGTTAAATGTTTAGGGCTCTGAGGAATGCATGGAATTGAATAGATATCTTTATCTCTTTAACTCCTCTCCTACTGGAACACTTCTGCCTGACACGTAACAGGCACCTCTACCACCATCTCCTCCCATTACATTTGCTTTGCTTCATTTAGCAGATGCTTTTATTCACCTGACACGTAACAGGCACCTCTACCACCATCTCCTCCCATTACATTTGCTTTGCTTCATTTAGCAGATGCTTTTATCCACCTGACACGTAACAGGCACCTCTACCACCATCTCCTCCCATTACATTTGCTTTGCTTCATTTAGCAGATGCTTTTTATATTGTCCACTCTCCTCCCATTACAGTTTCCTTCATTTAGCAGGCACCTTTACCACCATCTGTAATCCACAAGTTGCTTTGGATAAAATAGTCTGATAACGAATAAATGTCCTACTGTAGCCACGTTTAAAGCACATGTATGAAAGGCGTTCTGTTTGATTTAGCAGATTTATTTCCATCCACCTGAACTTTCAACCACCACCTCCCACCCTCCTTAGAAACTCGAACATGGACTCTGGTTGGTTAGGAACCATCTCTACCATTACTCTGGTTTGTCACATTTAGGGGATGCTTTTATCCACAGTCATAATGCTTTAGTTCTGTATATTGTTACCAGTTTGGTTAGGAACAGCAGCTACAGCATTTGGTTTGAAAAACTTTCTACATGGACCCTCCCACCCTCCTTCTCCAACAGCCAGGGGTCTACACATGGACTCTGCTTGGTTTAGGAACAGCATAGCTTTTACACATGGACTCTGGTTGCTGTAGGAAACAGCATAGGGGTCTACACATGGACTCTGGTTGTTTAGGAACAGCATAGAGGTCTACACATGGACCCTGATTGTTTGGAACAAAATAGGGATCACACATGAACCCTGATTGTCTGATAAACGAATAAATGTCCTACTGTAGCCACGTTTAAAGCACATGTATGAAAAGGCGTTCTAAATGAAAGTTCCGGAGGAACATGATGGAAGTTGCCATGTCTACATTGTCACATTCTTATCAGGTCATTTATTTCCAGTCTACCTGTTCAAGCTGCAGCATTTGGTTTGATCACTTTCAACCCACCACCTCCCACCCTCCTTAGAAACTGCGTAGGGGTCTACACATGGACTCTGGTTGGTTAGGAACAGCATAGGGGTCTACACATGGACTCTGGTTGGTTAGGAACAGCATAGGGGTCTACACATGGACTCTGGTTGTTTAGGAACAGCATAGAGGTCTACACATGGACCCTGATTGGTTAGGAACAGCAGGGATCTACACATGAACCCTGATTGGTTAGGAACAACATAGGGGTCTACACATGGACCCTGCTTGAGTCCTGCATGCAGTAGACTCCTGCACGATCCAAACAAAGCTCCTAAATATGCTTTTGCTTGCTTCTCTTTTTTCCCAATTTGGAACGTGAACTTGTAAAATTATTTAATGTTTCAAAAGTAATACAGTGTGCGATTGAGAAATATTATCTTCCTCTTTGAGACGGTATGTTGGGGAGGATCACTTTAAAGCTGCATGCTTATTTTACTTCAAGTTGTTTTATTTCTACTTTTAGATACACAGGTCACAGACATTTATTTTTATTTCTACTTTGAGAGGTCACAGACATTTTCCCCAAACCAAGTTCACAGCTTCCAAGTATCTGAACTCTGTTAAAAGATAAGAGTGAATGAATTTCACAAAACTGGGATAAAATCGCAGACTGCACCTTTAAATGTAGTTAAGAAAAGTAACAGATCCACTGATAAATACTATTGTAACAGATCCACTGATAAATATTATTGTAACAGATCCGGTGATAAATACTATTGTAGCAGATCCACTGATAAATATTATTGTATGATGCAGGTTTATTTGTATTGCTCCAGAACATTTCAATTCCAACTTCCGGTTGAAATCAAAATGAAATTGAAATAATCTGAATCTACTCAAATTTAAACTTATGATTTAAACAAGCTTCTGCAGGCAATCTGACAAGCATGTTTGTCTCATCGTCTCTCTCTCTCTCTCTCTCTCTCTCTCTCTCTCGCACATATACACACACACACACACACACACAGTGATTTGGCACACACTTCTTGCCTCTTGTTGATGCTAAAAGCATCCTTTTACTTTCCGTTGCAGCTTGAGTATCTCAAATCCTCTTTAGCTAGACACCTGTATCGTATCACATCACTCTGTGTGATGAATCCAGCTTGGTCACTAATAGACAAGTGCTATTTCAAGAAAAAGTCTTGCATATGGGTCTAGAGGCATTTCTTAGTAAAAGTTGGGAACAGGACTTTTTATCATAATTAACATGTGCAACTAGCCCTGTTCCCAAGCAGAATTTTGAGTTTTTGACCATCTAATTAGCATAAACAAAATGGCGATTTTGGGCACTTTCTTCGGACGGGCATCATTATACCATGTAAATAAATTAATATTGTTCACATCTGTGCATCTCAGAAATCTCCCGTGGGCAATAAATAAAAAGTAAAGGCTATGAAAAATATAAAAATGCAAAAAAAAAAACTATTATTATGCTAATCCTTATTATCACCTTGTTATACTCTTGACTATGTTTACGGTCCTCTTTGGCAAAGAGTGTGGCCTGACTTCATTGGTAAACATCTTCTTCGTTGTGGGGAGACACATGTTTGGAGTTTAAAATCATTGGAGTTCCTTTGAACTAATCACAAACAACCGTTAACTAACAAGCTAGCATCATATCCTTGATGGAGGGGTGTGAGGAACCAGTGATGCGTTGAGCAGTTTTCACCATCCTCAGCCGTGCTTTCCAGTTGGAGGCAGAGCAGTTGCCACCATACTGTGACACAGTTGGTGAGGATGCTCTCAATAGTGCACCGGTACAGGTTTAGAAGTTCACCAGGATCTGAGGAGAGAGGTTGTGTTCTTTAGTCTCTTCAGGAAGAAGAGATGCTGGTGAGCCTTGATCAAGGTAGAGGTGTTGAGGGTCTAAGAGAGGTCCACAGAGATGTGGACACCCAGAAACATGAACTGGTGACATGCTCCACCTCAGTCCTGTTGATGAGGATGGGGCTTTGTGTGCTAGCTTTTGACTTCCTGAAGTCCACAATGAGGTCTTTGGTCCTCTTGGTGTTGAGAGCCAGGTTGTTGTCGGTGCTCCGCGATGTGAGGTGCTGGACCTCCTCCCTGCAGGCTGTCTCATTATTATTGCTGATGAGAGCAATCACCGTAGTGTTGTCTGCAAACTTGACAATGGTGTTAGAGCCATGTACAGATATGCAGTTGTAGGTGAAAAGGGAGTAAAGGAGGGCTCAGCACACGCCGGTGTTCAGGGTGAGGGTTGAGTGGGTGAGGTTATCTAATCTAACAGACTGCGGTCTGTTGGTTAGGAAGTCCAGAATCTAGTTTCAGAGGGAGGTATTGATGTCCAGTTCACTGAGTTTGGTGATCAGTTTGGAGGGGATAATGGTGTTGAATGCTGAACTGAAGTCAATGAACAGCATTCTCACATAGGTGTTGCTATTGTCAAGGAGGGACAGGGCAGAGTGAATTGCCTTAAAGATGGCATCCTCTGTGCTCCTGTTCTGGCAAATTCTCTTGAAGCACTCTATACTGCAAACAAAATCTACCTCTGGGTACAAATAAAGTAACTTGAACTTGAACTTGCACTAGTTATGAAGTTATTAATCTAGCTATTAATTCACAGGACATTCAATCATTTTACTAACACAAAGGTTATGAAGAAATATGGGTAACACTGGTACATGAATTATCATGAATTCATGCATGAATTAATTCATGATTTATGCATTACTTCCTTTATCCTTTATATCCTATTAATCATCAGGAATTGACATGAATTCATATACTCTCATTCATGATGACCTCACGTATGAACAACACATCAACTAAAGCATTAGGTGTGATAGGTATATCATTGTGATTTATGATTTCTTAAGCATGATCATCATGATTACATGAATTTTAGAATAATTGCTCATGCATTCATCATGTCTGTGGCCCCTCAACTAAAGTAGTGAATAATGACATGTGTTTAGAGAACTCCAAAGTTATGAGAATTTGAGCAGTGATGACCACATTTTTGGCAGAAAAATAAAGTCATGATCATGGTTAATACATCATAATTCATAATGATGTGCCCATCGTACCTAATACTTTAGTAATGTGTTCATGTATGAGGTCTCAAATGACAAACTATGGACTCAGTAATTTCCTGATGATTAATTAGATATTACTGAATGAAGTAATACATAAATCATGAATTACTTCATGTATATGTATAAGTAAGTATATATACTTTTTTGATCCCGTGAGGGAAATTAGTGAAACACAAACAGCACACAGTGAACACACAGTGAGGTGAAGCACACACTAATCCAGCTGCCTACAATGGCCTGAGGGGTTAGGTGCCTTGCTCAAGGGCACTTCAGCCGCGGCCCACTGGTCGGGGCTCGAACCGGTTACAAGTCCAGAGTGCTAACCTGTGGGCCACGGCTGCCCACAAATGTACTCTTACCGTAAAGTGTTACCGAAATGGGTAAAGGCCTGTGTAACTTAATCCGAGACTACATACATTACCAACCTAATTCACTTCAATTATGTAAAATGTAATGTGAATCAGGTTTTATGGCCAAGTATACTTGGGTATACAAGGAATTTGTCTCTGCATGTATCCCATCCGTGAATTAGTGAACACACAGGTCACACATTGAAGCACACATTAACCTGGAGCAGTGAGCTGCCTTGCTACAGTGATGCCCGGGGAGCAGTGAGGGGTTAGGTGCCTTGCTCAAGGGCACTTCAGCCGTGGATGTGGGCATGGGAGACTAGTGCTCAACCTTTCCACCACCCACATATGTCCTACTGGTCGGGGATCGAACCGGCAACCCTTTGGTTTCAAGCCCGAAGACCTAACCAGTAGGCCACAATTTTAAACTTTACATTTCATCACTACACATCTTTCTTGACCCTCAAAAAACATAAGTCTCATTCGTCAAATACCGTGTGCCTGCTCAGTTATAACATTTTAACAATTACATTTCTCAAAGGTTTTTTCAGGTAATTAACATAGGCATAATACTAGATTTAAAAAAAAAAAATTCACAGCCTGTATCCTTGATCTATTGGCCAAGGGAGATTTCTGTAAACAATATGAATTAATTTACATGGTATAATGACATCCGCCCAATGAAAGTGCCCAAAATCGCCATTTTGGCAACCATTTTGTTTATGCTAATTAGATGGTCATAAACTCAAATTTCAGCTTGGGAACAGGGCTAGTTGGATTCAGCACACCTTAATTATGTTAAAAAGTCCTGTTCCCAACTTTTACTAAAAAATGCCTCTAGGAAGCACAAATCTCAAAAATATCACCTGTCTATAAGTGGGTTCTTGTTTCATGTGTATTCACTGTTCATTTCCATCTACAGAGGCTGAATAAACACACAGTGTTTTGCCCAATGAGTAGTTCATAGCATGATGGGTATCTGGGCATTTGCTATACGCATGAGAACCTTTTCAATCTGAATGGTTCTCAACAATAATGCACTGCTGAAGGACAGTTGTTGCTCTCTATCACGACTGTTATGCCTTTCTTTAGGGATTTGTTGACAATTCAACACTTTTATTATCATCAAAGAAAAGCTGCACTGCACCTTTCAGCCTCTCTGTCTTCTTATCCTCGTCCTAGTGCCCCCTCCTCTTCCTGATGCCCTGACGTCACGTGTCATATGCCCATGCTGCCACCTGCTGGCCCAAAGTGTTGTATGCCCATGCTGCCCCCTGCTGCCCAAAGTGTTATTTACCCATGCTGCCCAAAGTGTCATATGCCCATGCTGCCACCTGCTGGCCCAAAGTGTGATATGCCCATGCTGCCCAAAGTGTTATATGCCCATGCTGCCACCTCATTGGTCTTGGCACCACATCCTGTTGTGTCCACATGCCTGTGTGTCACGGCAGACAGCAGACCGCAGATGGCTCCAACTAGGGATGGTTGTAACGGCATCACTTTCACCAAAAACAGATGACCTATGAATCGTGATCAATATCATGCATGACCACTATCTTCCTGACCTCGTGTGTTCTGTTGAGAACAGGGAAATAATTTTTCATTACCATTAATTCACTCTAAAAAGTGATGTGTTGAAAATAAGACAAATTGTATAGAATTTCAACACATCTGCTGAGTGTGCTCAGGGACAACACATTTTGTGTCAATTTCAACACAGCAAATTTTGGCTGACTGGGTGAAAGACAGATTTCAGCTATATCTAACAACAACAAAACAACCAAACAAAAAACAAACAAACAAAAACACATTGTTGCAAGTACACATGTAGGCTACCTTGAATATGAACCTTGAATTTCCCTTTGGGGATCAATAAAGTATCTACCTATCTATCCATAGCTACCTTGAATATACATAGGCTACGTTGAATATATGATTTGAAATTATAAGTTGTATGTAAAATGTATATTTATTCATTTATATTTTAACACATGAATGTGCATTAGTAGACCCTAATTACTGTACATCAGAATAGCGGCAGGTTCAAACACACCTGGCTCCACAGGAAACAAACGAGCTCACCGAGAGCCTTTTGTGCAACTAGCCAATACGGCCCTGATGTTGGGCCTCGTACTCTGTTGTCATACTACACTAAAATATGAATAGATGCCAAACGGGTTGTGTCTTTATGCTGTGCGGTGACATGTGCCCTGGGGCCTCATTTATAAAAGTGTTGCGTAGAAACAATCCTTCATTTCATCTTAGATCATTTCTGAAATGATCGCGTGACGCGTGATTCAGAGAGAAACGAACGACACGACAAAAAACCGCGTCGTACGCCACCCTTCCAGATGTGCCCATTATAAATCACAAATGAACGTCAACTTTGCGCAAGAGTCAGATGGTTTTAGGTCTCCGCCTTGTAAACACCCCCTCATCAATATCATTAGCATATGTTTTAATGAAATCAATGGCCTAAAAGCTGTAGCCTATGTAAAATTATATATTGAAAACATTGTATAGGCCTAGCCTATGCCATCTGATGTTAACTAGCCTATATCGTCAGTTCAATAAATAGCTTAACTAATTATGTTTTTTCCAGCAAAGCTTTCTGGAAAGAGATCGTATGCATCCATGTCCATTGTCCTCTGCTCGCTTTCATTCCTTTTGCTTGCAGTAATGTGAATAAGCAACATTTAGTATGTTTAGGCCTACTTTGCAGAAAAAAAATATCGGGTAGGCCTACCTTATGAAGAAAAGACCTCTAGGCCTACAGCATAATCCTATATATTATGGTACAGTAGGCTACGGTACGTTTCCAATATGACCCAGGGTAATGTGCTGATTTAGCCTACAAAACAGAGTACTAAATTATAAGCGTGATATGTCATGTAGGCTTAACGTTTCTTTTAGGATAGACTATGTTTTTCTGAAAAATTAGCCTAGTTCGCCGGTCATTCATTCTGCATAGCTTTGCCATCGTTTTCTTTCAATAATGTCCAATGGCTTAAACATTGTCCTTTATTGTTTGCTTTAAGCCTACTTTTATATTTTAGCCTACATTATTCAACTCACGTATTGTCATCTGATCTTGGGCACTGCCAGTCAAAAAAAGCAAACAGGTGCACGCTCTGCACCTCTTTACGCAACTCGGACGCAACACTAAATATGAAGATGCCCTGCTTTCAGAGGATAACGTCCGTCCCTTGGTTGTGTATAGGCTATAACATATCTATAGCCTACATTGTATAGCTTACATTCAAATATTACCTTTCTGTTACGAAGCTGGGAATAGGCCTATGAGCGCAAATTAGGAAGTAGTGGAGGCTAAACGCGAGTTTATCCACCTCTGAAATTTCAGAAATAGAGTTTAGGCCTACCCACCTCTTAGTTTATCCACCTCTCAAAAGAGTTTATTCACTTTTAACATTCAAAACTGTATTATCCAATACTACATCCCACAAATGTACTTTTCCTTTCCTAGACGAGGGCAATTGGACATTTTATGGTCAATATTAGATTGGTGAGAACACCAAATATACTAGATCACCTGTAAGAATCATTCTATCGTAGGTCTTGGTGTTTTTTTTTTTTTTTTAGATATTATGAAATAAGTAAGCTATATGTTTTTTGTCACTTTCTTAAGTGGGCTATAGTTCTCATTAGCAGTTTTATGCCAAACCATGAAACATTAAGATGTGTCCAAAAACGTCTCTAAAAATCTTCAGGCCAGTGGCTCTGACATCACACTTTATGAAGAGCATGGAGAGGATTGTCCTGAACTACCTCCGTTGCCTGGTGGGCAGTAAGCTGGACCCCCTCCAGGGGTCGGTGTGGAGGATGCAATAGTCTTCCTCCTCCACCGTTCTCTCTCTCACCTGGAGGGTGCTGGGGGCTCTGTTAGAGTCGTGTGCTTTGACTCTTCCAGTGCATTCAACACAATACAACCTGCACTGCTGAGGGGGAGACTAGAAGGAGCTGGAGTCGACTGTCATCTTGCTGCTTGGATCATCAACTACCTCACCAACAGACCAGAGTATGTGAGGCTACGTGACTGTGAGTCAGATGTGGTGGTCTGTAGCATGGGGGCCCCACAAGGCACAGTGCTCTCCCCCTTTCTCTTTTCCCTGTATACCTCAGACTTCCAATACGACACAGATAGCTGCCATCTCCAGACATTTTCTGATGACACAGCTATTGTTGGCTGTGTTAAGAAGGGGAATGATCTGGAGTAAAGGGGGTCATCACCAGTTTTGTTGAATGGTGTGGAAAGAACCATCTGCAGATAAACACCAGTAGGACAAAGGAGATGGTGATTGACTTCAGCCGTAAGGCATTATCAGTTGCACCAGTGAACATCCAGGGAATAGACATTGAGGTGGTATCAGTCTACAAATACCTGGGTGTGCACCTTATAAACTAGACTGGTCCCAAAACACAGATGCCCTGTACAAGAAGGGCCAAAGTCGTCTCCACTTGCTGAGAAGACTGAGGTCTTTTGGTGTGTGCAGGTCATTATTAAGCACTTTTTATGACACAGTTGTGGAGTCAGCTATTTTTTATGCTGTAGTCTGTTGGGGTAGTGGGTTTTCTGAGAGGGACAGGAAGAGAATAAATAAGCTGGTGAAAAGGGCCGGCTCTGTCCTGGGCTGCCAACTAGAGCCTGTTGAGGTGGTTGGGGAGACGAGGATGATGGACGAATTGGCATCCATCATGGCCAATTCCTCTCATCCGCTCCATGGGACAGTGGCTGCGCAAAGCAGTTCTTTTAGTAACAGACTACTTCACCCATCATGTAAGAAGGTCTTTTATTCCATCTGCCATCAGAATGTATAACACCACTGTTATGAAAATGTGTAATGTTAATGTAGTGTCTGAACTTCATTATTAATATGTGCATTTTCCACTGTACATGTGATGTGAAGCTTTTTTTTATTCACCATATATATTGGTTCACTTTGCCTCAAAGTATTGGTGAAACCCTAAGGCGTGTTGCAATCACTGTGTGATTTTTTGTTTTTTAGGTGTGCTTGTATGCTGGGCATACTGTATACAACTTTCTTACTCTAAATACTACTGGGCTGTTGTGACAAGTAAATTTCCCAGCTGTGGGATCAATAAAGTGTTATTTTATCTTATCTTATCTTATATTGATCATGCATAGGGCAAAGAAAGACATGAGATCGTTGGTCTTGGAATTTTGAAAATGCATCGCACTTAGACCTCAGATTACTTGCAGTACCCCGGCATTACCACAAGGAAATGGCCGTACGTCAAGTTTGAACCTGATGTGGAGATAAGCACTTTTCCACGTCAAAGATTGTTTTTATAAATGGATTTGAGCGTACGCACGGTCTAAGATCAAATCTGTGCGTAAGAACGCTTTATAAATGAGGCCCCTGATTTATTCCCACTGAGTCAACAGTTTTGGACAAAATGTTACAGTAATACTTGGGTGTGTCATTACAGGTGTGGGCTACACACACACACACTTCACACACACTGGAGCAACATGTTGCAGGGGCGAGGTCATTTTGAGACTTTGTTGTATCGACTACGCCACCTAGGGAACGGGAGGCCTACCCCTAGGACAAGGAGTTAAACTAAGCTAACCCCTGAGGGTAATTGGAGCACACAGGTTCGTCACACCCAAGGAGCCAGAGACATGCGTTTCAGCAATCATCTTTATTCAAACAGGACACATCAATTGAGTTAGTCGCACAATAAAACACACACAGTTGACAATCCGATTTGAATTCCCCACAGGCACACAGTGACCAGGGGGCTAGTATATGAGCACTGTAGCTACGGTAGTTAATTAGCACCTTGCTATTGGGCAAGTGACCTGGTCTCAGGGGGAGGGGTAACTAGAGCGGGGCAGATGCAGAGACCACAGCGAGCCGGACTACTGCAGGACAGAGGGGAGGGGGTCCAGAAATACACACCATGCATGAGAGAAACACACCATGCATGAGAGAAACACACCATGCGTGAGAGAAACACTGCAATCCAGGCAAAAGACACCTCAATGTGCACACAGCAAGGGAAAGTGAGGCCTCCACCACAAACTCAGTCCTCCACTCACGTGGGCCACACTGCTCCTGTCTGACAGAGGGGAGGAGGAGACACAGGCACTGAATAACAGAGTGATTGATCACAAGAGCCAAGTATGCTAGTGATACTGCAAATGGCTACTTATCTTAAGCGGCAGGTTTGGTGCTCCAGCTAAGCACGGACCAGGGAAGCTGTAGCTGGGAGCAGTCTCTTTATGCAGCAGAATGAGTCTGGCGGACATGACACCTTCCACTGTAGCTGGGAGCAGTCTCTTTATGCAGCAGAATGAGTCTGGCTGGGAGCAGTCTCTGGAGGAACTCTGTGAGATGAATCAAGTTTTTTTCTCTCACTCCTCCCAGCTTTTATGAAAACAATTGTTGTGTCATCTGCAAATTCAACAGGTCGATGTTAGAGTCTGGGTTGCAGTTTGGTTTTACTTACATGTTGCTGTGGAACAGTAGTACGCTTGCTTGTGTCATTAAAGATGGAGGAACTGGAGCAGCGTGTGAACTTCTGTCCTCTCTGCATGATTTCATCTCCACACCCTAGGAATCTTCTCACCCACAGCTTCTTGCCATCAGATCAGATTGCAGATCAGTTTGCATTTGGACTCATTGCTTCTGAATCAGACAGTTGCAGTTTATCCTGATCCTTTTTCATTGATGTCCTTTTTAATAATTTGTTTACAGGGCCACAATGTGTGTTTTATGATCATGCCTGCAGAGTTACACCATGAAGTACCCAGAAACACTACCCCCTTTTATTTCATTTGGCCCCGCCCCTTTTACTCCGCCATGCCATGTGCTGTCAGGAATCCATTGTCTCCATATGCTCACGTGTGAGCCTATACAGGGTTTACAGTATTTCACGTGTGAGCCTGTACAGGGTTTACAGTATTTCACGTGTGAGCCTGTACAGGGTTTACAGTATTTCACGTGTGAGCCTGTACAGGGTTTACAGTATTTCACGTGTGAGCCTGTACAGGGTAGGGTTTACAGTATTTCACGTGTGAGCCTGTACAGGGTTTACAGTATTTCACGTGTGAGCCTGTACAGGGTAGGGTTTACAGTATTTCCTTTGTGGAATATTTCTCTTGGCCTTGCCAGCCCCAAGCCATAACCTTCTTGAGAGTTTCTAGGATTGATTGCATGTTTTGGAGCTTTGCTGTAGTCACAGTCACATGTTTTGGACCCTGACTGTGTTTAAACAGTCACATGTTTTGGACCCTGACTGTGTGAAAGATTTAAAGTGACTAAAGATGACTTTCTTTTCTTTGTGCTTTTGTGTAGTTTCCCCCTTGCCCTGTTTATGGAGTTTCCCCCTTGCCCTGTTTATGGAGTTTCCCCTTGCCCTGTTTATGGAGTTTTCACATTGGTCACCATATTTGTGTAGTTTCCCCCTTGCCCTGTTTATGGAGTTTTCACATTGGTCACCATATTTGTGTAGTTTCCCCCTTGCCCTGTTTATGGAGTTTTCACATTGGTCACCATATTTGGACTCGAGAAATCATATCTGGTGAGTATATCTTGTGGATGCTGAAATGGAATTAAATATAAAGAACTGAATCAGTAAATCCTGCTAACTCTACAGTGTACACAGGCAAATCAACAAGCTTTCAGTTAACTCTTTAAGAGCTAGTTTTAACACTACTATAAGTTGATATCAACCCACTCAATGTGTTAAAATCTGTTCTGCAATAGTTGTATACTGTATGAGAGTGTTACTCTCTTCAGATCAGTATAGGGGAAATGTATTATTCACATTAACTCTTAAATGAGCCTTTGGAATTTAACACTTTTAACTAATCTTATACGTGTGACTTTATTGTGTTTCAGTTGTAAAATACAGGTTCATCTCAAGAGTGGCTTGAATTGAAACCCAACTCCAACATGACTATTAAAGAATGGACAATAAGGTAGCTCGTTAGATTATGCCACGTTATTCATTCATTCATGATCCAACCAATCACAGCTCTACACAGTCTGCGGCTTGGTGCCAAGTACTTGTTCTTCTGCTTTTAGGTGCCAGCATTGTTATGACCTCTAAACGGTAAAGGATAAAATTCCTGTGCACAGCCTTCCAGGTGCTGGTGAGGTGCAGTCGTCAATAGATTAACAGGAAAATTAAATCAGCAAAGAAATCCCACCAGTGTGCGGTGATCCTTCACTTTCATGTTGTAAAAAGGATGTTTTCGGATTGAACAGTAAACACAAGCCATCACAATAAAAAGGCACACAATGTGCCAACTACACACTGATGGTCTGTGTAACAGGATGGACGGCGGCGGAGTAGACAGAGAAATTAATTCAGTGGAAATGCATGGATTCCAGTTGCTGCTACTGGAAGAAACTGGAATCCATGCATTTCCACTGAATTATTTTTGGAATCTGATCCCTTATCATACCTGTTCATTCTTACCGCCGAATTTATCGCGGACTAAATTCAAGATGGCTGCAAACGCTAAACTTCGTGGAAGATACTGTCTGTATAAATCGCCTTGTAAGTAAACTACCAGTGCTTTTTTAAAGTTCTCAATGTCTCGTTTTAAATGTCAGGGCCCTCGGAAGTCTACCAATGAAGTGTGAAGATGCATTGAGCCTTGTAAATGGTGTAAAACAGTGATTTATTTGCATGGTTAGCCCGATGCCGAAGCACCACTATTGAAAAAGCTGTTGGTAGCATCGGGCTAACTAGCGCCAGATTTTGGAGTGCAGGGGACAAGCCGAGATGGGCTATGAGACATACGTTCACACTCGGTATCATGTTTCAACACACTTCAGGTCAATATCACACCGGAATTCTCCTTTAAGCCTAGTCTAGAGCCTAGAGAAGTTTAATGAAAGTCTAGGACTACTGTTTTGTATTTTACTTTACATTAGATAGTTTCTTCTTTATTCATCCTTGTTTTTTTACTGATCTCTTTTTTAAACTTTGGGAAACTTTGCATATGTTTGTATAATGTTACATGATGGGAGATACAAATAAAGGTTTTAAAAATGTTGTAATGACTCGACAAACTGTCAAATGTCTCTAATCCATTGATTATTTGTTGGAGGCTTTGAATTTGAGGATTTGAATTTGGACCCATCTGAACATGACGCAATACCAAAGACACCAACTGTAGGAGAGGCTGAATATTACAATATGACTTGGAAATTGTGTCAGAAAAGGAATCCCAGGAAGGGGCCAGTTTAGGACAAGACCGTAGAATATGGTAAATGGTAGCCGGGGCCTGTTTGTACCTGTCACAAAATAGGGTTTCTCGTTGGAAATATTTGTGCTGGAAAACTTTAGAAAAGTACAGTCTATTAATGACCTTAAACTGTAAGACAACTGATTAATTATATTTTTATTTTAAGTGATAATGTTGGAAAGGCCGTGTCTGTGCGCATGTGCCAGTATGAACATTTCCCGCCGTCACTTCAAGTTAGATGCAGCAGCAGAGTGAGAGGGAAAAAACGTTTGTGTGTGATGTGTGCGTCAATGCTGAAAAAGTGAGTTGTTCTGTATAATTCCTGTATGTTTAGATTCGTTTGAGCATTGTATGTGATATATGTTTGAGTGTTGTCACGTAGTTTGCTTAGATACATGTTTATAGCTCGTCAATAGAACCTAGCATTTACGGAGATTACATGCACTTTGTAATTTCTTGTAGTTCGTGAATAATGTTGCTATCTCCTTAAACTGTAACCTGTTTCATATCTACACTATGTTAGCACTTATATGTGACATTATTTTGCCTTATTAGACCCGTTTCTGACGATGTATGCCATGTGTAAGATGTGACGTGTTTGTAATTAGATTAGTGGCCACGTTCGTGGAAAATTCCAGAGCCCTAGCGTACAGTCTAATGGTAATTCAGCTGGCCACAAGGTGGCACTATTGTATGGCATTTCAATGGTAATTACTGTTTTACATTAGAATTAGTCATTATAATAGAGAAATGTCAGTTTATAGTGTATTAATGCAAGTATAGTGCATTGATGGCAATGATTATGTAACTTTATAATGGGAAATTAACAGACACATTATTTCTTGTTTTTTCTTGTTTATTCCAGACCACACATACATACACAGATACACACATACATACACAGATACACGGAAACAGACATATACATACATATAGCCATTGAAACATAACAACCAGTGTACCTTATTGTGCTTGCTGTGCTGTGTAAATCATTCAACACCTCAAGTAAAGTGCTGGATTGAATTGCATCGACTCTTTTGTGTTCTGATCGACACCCCAGTGAGACACCCATCTTAAATACATAATTCCTCATACAGTCCTACAATTATTTACCAACCCAACAACCATTTAACAGATAATCACCTTTAAGCTGCATGTTTGTATGTAAAAGTTTTCCTTCTTGTTATTTTTCAAATTTGTCCACCTAAATGTTTGTGGTATGCTATCTCAAACCGGAATCACTTACGTAGATGTCTCCAAGCAACCGAGTTCATATCTCCTTGGATACATGGGGCAGCCTATTTGCTCCTCTTCACTGTACAATCTGTTGTAGGTCGACTGAGATGGGTTCAGTGAGGAAGAGGAACGCACCCAGAACCTGCAGGATCAAGATGAATTTCACACAGGTGGGATCCTGGTATTAGATTTGTGTGTCTGATGATTGTAATGGCTGTGTTTGTGGTGTCCCAAAATATGTTTGTCTTTGTTAAATCAAGATAGGTTAAATACTTTAATGTTTTTATCTTGTCATGTGTTGCATATATGTTTTACAGAAATACAGCAACAATATTATTTAATTTCACGTGCACAACTTTTTTTTTTGGGGGGGGCTTTTATGCCTTTAATGCGACAGAATAGTGGAGAGTGACAGGAAGTGAGTGGGAGAGAGAGTCGGGGTGGGATCTGGAAAGGAATCAAACCCGGGTCGCCGGCGTACGGTGCAGGTGCCCCAGCCAGTTGTGCCCAACTTTTGTCTCAGTTTTTTACCTCTAAGATTGGCCATAGTCACAAACAAAACAAAAATCAACAGTTTCTTGCAGGAGATGGAGCCATTTCACCACTAGGTGGCGGTCTACCAAAGCTGCACCAGTGCTTTCTGATTCTTTGTTGTTTGGGAGTCTGTGAAGCATGCGGTCGTGCTGAGTAGGACACAGGAGCTGAATGGTGCCCTACTGTATGTGTTCCCCAGGTAACTAAGTTATGATCATTCTCAGTTGGAAAGTTGACCACAATTCTGGTAACTAAGTGTCCTAGGCCACTGGGTGCATAAACACTGCACTGATATGGAGGTTGCCGTATGGTTTGAGTATGTATATGTTGTGCGTGTCCTAGGCCAGTGGTTCTCAACCTTTTTTCAGTGATGTACCCCCTGTGAAATATTTTTTCAGCCAAGTACCCCCTAACCAGCGCAAAGCATTTTTAGTTGAGAAAAAAAGTGTCAGAAAAAAAAAAGTTGAGAAATCAGTGTCTATTTTATTAAACTTTGGAACCACGACTCCATCCATAAACTTCTCAGGTCCGCGAGTAATTCAAACGAGAGTAATGGGTGTGCAGCATTGGTTTTTGTACATGACGTTATTATTTTGCAGTCACTTCGTCTGTTTTCATAAGCCAGAAGGATCAACATACTTGCTATCAATGGATAGCCCTGTGTCTCCTCTTTCATCTGATATGCTTGCCATATCTATGTGTTCACGGGTTTGCGAGTAATTCAAACGAGAGTAATGGGTGCGCAGGTGAACGCAGAGAAGTATAGACTGTAAATATGGTGCAATTTGATTAAATTTCATGTTTTTTATTTTCATACTTTAACGTACTGAAGTGCGTGGCCTCGTTTGAAAGTCCCACTTCTGCTCTGTCACGCAATAAAGGTTTCATCTCGCTGCGATGAACAGTTGCGGAGCAATGTAACAGAGAAGAAAGGGTGTGTTTTTGACGCGACTTTTTGCCAATCAGGTTCTAAGGGTTAAAATCTCGCACTACCCCCTGGAGTGCCTTCCGCATTACCCCAGGGGCGCAGCATTCCCCATTTGAGAACCACTGTCCTAGGCCACCGGGTGCGTAGACACTGCACTGATATAGAGGTTGCCATATGGTTTGAGTATTTATCTGTTGTGCGTGTCCTAGGTCACTGGGTGCATAGTCACTGTAATGAGGCCACCAGGACCACGTGTTCCCCAAAGCCCGGCCTCAACGCTCACTGATACAGTAAGCCCAACGGACGCAGGGGCTGTTGATGCTGCCTGAGCTGTGAGGCAGGTGGCGATGTTTGAGTTGATTCAGCTCATTTTTACACCTATTGTTGTGTATTAGTGTTTAACACTGATTGTCAGATTAATTCACAGGAATTTTGCAAATAATGTTTGACTGTTCATGTTTGAGTTCATTAACATTTACTGTTGTCAAAAAGGCAGTTGATAGAAACTGCAATCCACAAGCACCTGATTAACCCATTTCACTCCATCGGTCACAATTGTGACCGAAAAAAAAATATGTACTTATAAGCCTCTAAAATTGTAACTACTACTGGACTCTGTCAGAGGCCTCAAGTAGTACGTGTTGGCAACAATATCTCAAGCAGCATCACACTGAGCACGGGGGCCCCTCAAGGCTGCGTGCTCAGTCCGCTGCTCTTCGACGGTGCTGTGGTAGAGAGAGTGAGCAGCACCAAATTCCTGGGGGTGCACATCAGTGAAGACCTCTCCTGGACCACCAACACTGCATCACTGGCGAAGCTCAGCCCCGCCTGTACTTCCTCGCGAAACTCAGGCGAGCAAGTGCTCCACCAGCCATCATGATCACATTCTACCGAGGCACCATTGAGAGCATCCTCTCCAGCTGTATCGCTGTGTGGGGCGGAAGCTGCACTGAATACAACAGGAAAGCCCTGCAGCGCATAGTGAACACAGCTGGAAGGATTATTGGTGCTTCACTCCCCTCCCTGAAGGACATTTACACCTCCCACCTCACCCGCCAAATTACCACAATTGTGAGTGATGCAAGTCACCCGCTCACAATTTGTTTGATCTACTGCCCTCTGGGAAGAGGTACAGAAGCCTGCGCTCCCGCACCACCAGACTCACCAACAGCTTCATACACCAGACTGTTAGGATCCTGAACTCTCCCCCCCCTCTCCCCCCTCCACCCTCAGCTACATAACATCCTGGACTTTAGACCCACAATGGCTGCCTTGCACTACTCCACTTGCACTACTCCACTTGTACACTTGCACACTTTGCAACTTGTTGTTGTTGTCCTGTTGTCCTGAAAACACTTCTGAACACACTTCTGCTGCTCTTACATAACTTGCACCACTATGCCACTTGCATACTTAGGTCAAACAGAACTACCTCAGCCATTTATTGGCCTGACTTTTGCACTATTATATTGACTGTCTACTGTATGCACAATTGCACATTTTCAACTCAAATTTTGCTGCTCTTATTTTCTTCATTGTATGTGCCTTCTTATTTTTACTTTTTATATTGTTTACTTGAATGTTATGTTTGTCTGTGGACCTAATTGGTAAAATATGTCTTGTCTCCACCGTGGGAAAGTGGGAAACGTAATTTCGATCTCTTTGTATGTCTTGACATGTGAAGAAATTGACAATAAAGCAGACTTTGACTTTGATTTTTTTTTTTTTTTTCACTTTTTTTTGTTTTCCAGGTAATTTAATTGGAACTTTAACTGGGTTATTGTTATTTGATTTATCTTTACACAATCAAAACAACACAACTGTATTAATGTTACCTGAAATATACAATGAAATATCATGACTTATTAATGTTTTAATATATACAATTAAATATCATGACTTATTCATGTTTTAATATGTACAATTAAATCATGACTTACAGTATGAGTGTTTTTAAAAATGGAGATATAGCGTTTTGGAACCAAACTCTTTATATACTCTACTGGTCAAGGGTGTGCTTACATACAGTAAATGCAAAAGAGTTCTCCAATGTTTTCTCAGTTAGCCATTTAAAATGATATCAGGAACATTGGATGAATGGTTGCTGATAATGGACAATGTAAATATTGCATTTAAGATCAGCCATTTCTTTTTACAACAGTCAAGAACCCTTTTGCAATTATGTAAGCACATAATGTAATCTGAAAACTGTTGCCTTGATTAAAAAAACAATGCAACTGATCTCAGCTGGTATTCTGTCTATAATGGAGTGGAATGGAAATTTCTAAGTGACCCCAAAACGTTCGTAGTGTATATAGTAGTATACTGGTAGAGTATATAGTAGTATACTGGTAGAGTCACATTCAGCAAACAGTTTCTCTGGGAAGGCTGAAGAGAGGGGTGAGCAACCTCTGGTGGGTTTTGTTTGGTCCTTGGTTAAAATATAATGTACATTGTTTTGGACAAAAGTGTTTGCCAAGAAATTTAAATAAACATAAAAATAAACAAATGTGATATCTTGCACAATCGCTGATCACACCTTTAAAAGCAATTATGGAATGAGCCAAAGCACAGCAAATGAACACTTTAAAGGATACACTAAATGTTTATAAGTGGAATATTTGTACGGTATAAGGAGGCATTTGGAGGCCACAGGTAGAAATGTGTGTGGGTGTCAACCTTTCCTGATAGTATGCATTCCACTTCCCATCACATTCTCCTCATGACCATGACTGACTCTCTCCATGACTGTTGTGAGACCATAGCCTGGGTGTGGGTGGACCTAGACAAACCTGTTAGCACATTTGAATTTGAAGGGTCCCTAGCCCCTTTCTCAATATCAATTGAGATTTAAGAGTGTGTCCATGAGAGGACCAGGCAGGGGGTGATACATGCTACGTCACTGATTTTGATGAAACTTGGACAGTTTGAAGGGTCCACCTAAAAAATCAAAAAGCCACAATAGTACAAAATTTGAAACAACCCAGGGGGAGTTAGGCCCCCGTCCTTGTTTTAGGCCAAAAAACCTCAAAAAAAGGCCCAAAATTGCATAAAATGTTGACATCCCTCCTGCTGTCAAATTTAAACACAGCAAAGTAACAATCCATGCCATCAAAGGTCCATCCAAGGTTAGTTTAAAACTGGAGTTACAAAGGCGTGGCAGTGTGACTGGTGTCAGTCCAGGACTGCACGTATCCACTATGTCACATGCCTTTTGGCGAATACCCAAAAAATAGCAATATTCAGACCTGAATATCTCCGATGAGCAAACCTCCTTTTTTCAAAATTCTTTCTGCACATGAAAGGGCCATCTGTGGACTTCATAAATCAAAAGAAAAATGCTTGGCCTTTTTATTATGTTTGTCGCTGTAACCGCCTAAATAGTGTGATCCAGCCAGTGATTTCAAATACATATCTATTTCAATGATTGGTTGAAACATAATGTTTAGGTCATTTATGGTGGACAAATGGAGATATATTATCATCAATCATGTCTACTGATCAAATCCAAGCTAGATTTAAGTGCAATATATTCCTTAAGGTAGCTCAAAATGACATCATTGGGTGACATACACCAGTATACCCGTAGGTCCAATATGTGATATCTCCAACATATCTCAGGGCTAGAAACAGTCACTTGGATTCAAATAATAACTTGTAACATTTTGGTAGCCAAAGGTCAAAGGTCAAGGTCACTCTGACCTTATGTATATCCCTTTGTGGTGGATAAATCTCAAAAAGTCCCTGACATAATTTCATATGTGATACAAATATTCACTTTGACTCAAAGATAACAAATATTTGAATCTGGTGGTCAAAGGTCGAGGTCAAGGACCTTGCATTCTTGAAAAAATGATATATCATAAATGCCTGTAGGGATGTTTTTTCAAATTTGGTACAAATATTCACTTGCACTTTTGTCTTCATCATTCATCGGTGACCTCCAGAAGGCTCAGCAGTGGTATCTGGCATCTCAGTCCCAGCTCATGATAGGTTGTCTACCAACCAATACCGACACATTTTTTGGTAATTTGTCTTCTTTGCTGTGGCCATTTATGATCTGATCAACAACACAGCCAAGCAAACTGCAGTCCCTTGATGTGGGCACCCACAAATACCAACAAATTCTTTAGTTAATCATCTTTTTTGCTGTGGCCATTTATGATCCCATCAGCAACTATACAACAAACAAAACACCAACCCTTAATGAGGGCACCAAGAAGTACCACCAAAGTCTTTGGTCATTCCTCTTCTTTGCTCCCACATTTTCTGATCCAATCAGTGAACCAGTAGGCCATGGCTGCCCCCGTGGACAAGGACGTGATGGTTACTTTGGGTATTGGGTGGGCTTTACTTGTTTCGTAGCCTACCCAAGCCCACCCAATACCCAAAGTAACCATCACATCCTTGTCCACGGGGGCAGCCGTGGCCTACTGGTTAGTGCTTCGGCCTTGTAACCGAAGGGTTGCCGGTTCGAACCCCGACCAGTAGGAATGGCTGAAGTGCCCTTGAGCAAGACACCTAACCCCTCACTGCTCCCCGAGCGCCGCTGTAGCAGGCAGCTCACTGCGTCGGGATTAGTGTGTGCTTCACCTCACTGTTATGTGTGTTCACTGTGTGCTGTGTGTGTGTTTCACTAATTCACGGATTGGGATAAATGCAGAGACCAAATTTCCCTCACGGGATCAAAAGAGTATATATACGTATATACTTGTTCGTAAAAATCTCCATTTTGGATGTCCACAGATCCAAGCAAACCAGCATTCTCTTTAGAAGGTTTTAAAAAAATATCTGTGTGGGCTAAAACACTGTTTATGTGTGGACGAAAGACCCAAACATAAAATATCTGGTTATGTGTGTACAGGGCCTAAGTTGTGCTAAATTTGAAATAACTCCCTCAAGGTGTTTCCAGGATATTGTGTTCAAGGTGTAAAAATACAGTAGGCCCATGTTGTTTTTTTGAGGTCACAGTAACATTGACCACTCACATCTAATCAGTTCATCTTTGAGTGTAAGTGACTGTGTGTGCCGAATTTGACAGAAAAAAAAACTTCCTATAGGCATTCCTCACAAGAATGTGAGGTCACAATGACCCTGACCTATGACCTTTGACCATCAAATTCAAATTAATTTGTTATCTGTGAGTGAAAGGCCCTTTCCGAAACTAGCTACACTCTCTCCGTAGCCACTTGCACTCCTAACCAAGTGTTAAAGGAACATTTTGGAAAATTATCTTATTGTCTCTGCCAGAGTTAGATAAGATGATACATACCCTTCTCATCTGTGTGTGTGCAGTACCTCAGTCTGAAGCACCCACTGTTAGCATAGCTTAGCATAGTTCATTGAGGTGAGCAGTTCCAACTAGCCTATAGCACCCAAAAGTGATAAAAGAACTCCAACATTTTCCCATTTACATGGAGAACTCGATTTATCTGTAAGGGTGATTCCCACCTGAGTGCACATCGTAACTGAGGGGAGTGGGTAGGGATTGGTTTCAGAAAGGGCCAGTGTGAATGTTTGTATCACATTTGCAATTAAGTCAGGGATTTTTAGAGGTTTATTCACCACAATGGGATGTACATAAGGTCACAGTGACCTTGACCTTTAACCTTTGACTATCAAAATCTTACAAGTTATTATTTGAGTCCAAGTGACTGTTTCTAGCCCTGAGATATGTTGGAGATATCACATTTGCAAAAATTAGACCTACGGTGTATACTGGTGTATGTCACCCGATGATGTCATTTTGAGCTACCTTAAGTAATATATTTCACTCAGGACATTAAATGTAGCTTGGATTTGATCAGCAGACATGATTGGTGATAATATATCTCCATTTGTCCACCATAAATGACCTAAGCATTATTTTCAACCAATCATTGAAGTAGATATGTATTTGAAATCACTGGCTGGATCACACTATTTAGGCGGTTGCCACGAAAAAAATAATAAAAAGGCAGAGCATTTTTCTTTTAATTTATGAAGTCCACAGATGGCCCTTTCATGTGCAGAAAGAATTTTGAAAAAAGGAGGTTGCTCATCTGAGATATTCAGGTCTGAATATTGCTATTTTTTGGGGTATTCGCCAAAAAGCATGTGACAGTGGACATGTGCAGTCCTGGACTGACACCCGTCACACCTTATGCCTTGTAACTCCAGTTTAAACTAACCTTGGATGGACCTTTGATGGCATGGATTGTTACTTTGCTGTGTTTAAATCCGACGGCAGGAGGCATGTCAACATTTTATGCAATTTTGGGCCTTTTTTTGAGTTTTTTTGCCCTAAAACAAGGAGGCGGTCCTAACTCCCGCTGGGTTGTTTCAAATTTTGTACTATTTTGGCTTTTTGAGTTAAAAACTCAAAGGTGGACCCTTCAAACTGTCCAAGTTTCATCAAAATCGGTGACGTAGCATGTGTCACCCCCGCCTGGTCCTCTCATGGACACACTCTTAAGCAACAATATGTTACCCAGGCTGTGCAACCATACAGTATGTATAACTTAAAATACGTATTCTGTAAATATCTTCTGATAAATCCAGTTATTGTACAGTATAATGCCAGCCATGCAAGTTCCATATTACTGTAAAACAGAAAAGTAACTTTGTAGGTGTCCTGATATACAGAATTAATATCACCCTATACCAGCCAATCAGCAAAAGAGTATTTCTTGTTTCCAGGGTATGTGTTTCCTATTTCCTGCTTGGCGGAGTTGCTACAGCCACGTACAGCGCCCCCCACAGTAGAGTTGAGCACAGACAACATCCAACCAGGAAGCTGTTTAAACAGAGAAAACAAAATACCCAATAAAAAAATTAAGATTTTTTTTAAGTACAATGGAAATCAACCAAGTTCCATCTGGAAATGTTTAATTGGGGTCTAGCTTTGACAGCATAATTAGTTCTGGCATTTCACCAGCAGGGGGCCAGCTGATTGAAGCTACCTTGTTAAAGCCTGGCCCGGGTGCTTGCTCTTTTCCCATACAAAAATTAGAGACCCTTTCTAGTTACGGATTAGAGTCAAGACCTCCACCTGTTGTAGCTTTGTCAGATAAGTATATATTTTTGCATCAACTCTTTTATATATAGTACTAGGAACTCCATCAGACACTCATTTCATACTTTCCCAACACCTTTCATAACCAAAATCTGGATGCAATACAGCACTTTTCTGCATATTTCTGATGTAATCCATCCACCATTATAGAGTGTGTCTGTCTGATTCGTCTGGCTTTTGTTATTGCATGAAATGATAATAGTATGCTATGATAAGATGTTATGATTAAAGATAATAGTATATGGGAATACACATGATCATGAATACACATGATCACTCTTTTATAGCCTTATTGTCCATTTGTCATCATTTGCTAGTTTAGACCAGTATCCAATCCATCATGAGAGCATTAACTGTGCAACATTACAATACAACACAGTACAGTGCTGCCCCCTAGTGGCTGACCAAACCATCACAATCAAAAGTATATTACAGTAAGTGGTTGTAGTTTGACTCCCAGATAAAACTTCCATTGAACTGTTGGCTTCTCTTCAATATTCAAGATGATATTGTTACCATACAATGCAATACCGTGTTAATAACCATCAAAATGTGAATATGAGCCTGAATATGACAGCCTGATATGACAGCCTGAATATGACAGCCTGATATGACAGTTAACATTTCTTTAGTCAATGTAGGCTAATCCAGTTGTGCAAGTTGGCAAATGCACAGTCCTTTTGTAGCATTTGGTGAAATGTTCCTGACATTTAGTCTGCCAGAAATACAACAAGTAGGCACAAACTGTATGAAGATACCAACAACAGGTTAACGAAACAATGAAATAACTTAAATATGAAACAACTTCAGACAACCAGTAGCCTATGATCTATCTGCTAAAGTAGCACTTTGATTTAACCACTGAACTGCATAAACATTACATAAAGTAATAAAGCTTGTACTGTCCACAAAATCACCAGCCAAATTAGCTATTTACACAACTACAGCTAATATATTAACAATTTACACAACTACAGCTAATATATTAACAACTACAGCTAATATATTAGCCATTTACACAACTACAGCTAATTCGATATCTAGTACAACATGCTTAGTGCAATGCTCCATCTTGAAAAGATAAGACTTACCAAAAAGTAAAGTGCAATTTCCTGAGATAGACATACACCACTATAGAAATAAATGCAAAGGTCCAGTGTACACAAAGGTTTACTATACTTATTTTGCATTTTTTTCTATAGGCTACTGGAGTATGTCCATCTCAGCAAATTGCACTTTACTTTTTTGTAAGTCTTATCTTTTCAAGATGGAGTGTACACAAAGGTTTCAGTGTACACAAAGGTATACAAGAACACAAGTGTGTGTGTGTATGTGTGTGTGTGTGTGTGTGGGGGGTATATGGATGGACTGTTGGCCTTCAGGAACCTTAGCATTGACCAGTCCAGACCTTAGCAGTGACCAGTCCAGACCTTAGCAGTGACCAGTCCATTGTTTGGTTGACTGGGGTGCTTTATGATCTTCCTGGTTCTGGTCTGGCACTAATATATTAATGATAATCATCAGCCAATATTAGCCATTTACACAATGCAATCGCTATTACTGTAAATGGATAAATTATTTGACTGCATCTCCCGTGGTATTTCTCAGATTTCAGGTAAAATTGGGTTACTGAAATTTTTAAAAATTAAAAATTGGACTAATTGGTGTACATCAAATTATCAGTCCATTTGATAGGAGTAACCTCGAGCTTGGTTGAGACAATAACAGGAGAATTTATGTATTTTTGCCATTTTCCTGGTCAGGTAAATGTGTAATAACCACCACAGCGCCTATACACTTATAATATATGTACATTTTAAAGATGAAATGATAAATCAGTGCTTTTACAACCTTTTATAGTTTCACATGAAGTCTATTTTATCTGGAACTTATTAGAATTGTTGAATTTTACTTGCCACATGAGGTAAAGTCGTTTAAGTATCTTATTTTTTGATTCATCATTCGACCCTCTGGCTTGGAATATACATTTATTTGAAATAAATACCATAACAAATCTGTTTTAATCCAGTGGCAATTTGGACTGTCCAACATTGTCGAAAATATCTAATTGTTGTCATTTATTGTAGCCTAATTTATACATAATATTTTGGTAAAAATAATGCATGGTGATGGCATTGAGGTTCTGGTAATAACATTTGTTGCGGTGATGACAAATCACCTGGTAATAACATTTGTTGCGGTGATGGCATTGAAGGTTCTGGTAATAACATTTGTTGCGGTGATGACAAATCACCTGGTAATAACATTTGTTGCGGTGATGACAAATCACCGATCAACCTATTGCAATGTTTATAATTTAGTTTTTAAGTTTTAAGTGATTTTGAGCAAAAAAAAAAAAAAACTTAAAAAAGATGTTAATGTAGGCCTATCTGCACAAATGGCATCACCAACTCAGTCGTCACTACCAATACATTTCAAGCTATAATGTGCTGCAAGGCCGTAGTCATGATGTCAACATTTGGGGGGACCAAATCTGTGGTGGGATCTGAGGGACCCCCAAACAGAATTTCAATACATTTCCTACCATGCAAAAATATTATTAAAAATCACAAACAAGTCGTTAGATAGGTCAGTATTCCAAACTTTTGACGGACATAGGCATGGCATGGATGGATTATGAACCCCTGGGCACAGGTACCCCCCCCCCCCTTCAGATAGAGGGGTCCTGAGGCATTCTCCCACGGAAGATTTTTTTATTTAAAAAAAAATGACCCACCAGATGACTTCTTAAGAGGCTACTAAGACAGGCCCCTTTTCTGTCTGACTCACTTCATGTTACACCTGTATGCATTATAGACTGGCTTCTGACAGAAATGACGTTTTGTGCCAACATGTAGAAACACTAGGCCTACTACAGCCTTTAATTGGTGAATGGAGGTGCAAATTCCTTTCTTTGGTTATTGTCCGCGATTCACATTAACTGTAGGCTATCATCACATTGTAAACGTTTTTTCCAACTTGTGTGCCGTCGTCACATTTGATCACGTTTTGCCTGCATGGATGCGCGATTGAGTGCGCGTCTAAATAATATGCAAGATGCAACAATCATTTCTAAGAGGCCTATAAACGGTAATTTCTGGCATTACTACTAGCACATGAATGCATGCATTATTTATGTTGAAAGACATGAAAGAAATGATACAGGCTTGCACAAATTCATCATTTAAAATTAAACGTTTCACCTTCGCTATCATTACGAGAATAGGCTACAATATGCTTTTGATAGCGCACGCCACTAACGAAAAACGGAAAATCACCAGGACAAACCACTCAGGGGTGTAGGCTAATCTGGAACCATAGGTCACTAATTTGTGTGTTAGTTATGTTTGATTACATTTCAGATGCGTGTTGGTTTCTTGTAGGCCCAGGGGCGCCTTAATACCACCCGAGGCCCCTGGGCTATATGTTTTTTAAGCCCCTGTGGTGATTTTATCTAGACATAATAACTTGTGTGTGTGCATACTGGTTTATTAGAAGCATGCTGGTTTATTAGAAAACATTCCATCTTATATAAGGATATTGTTTATGCAACTGTTATGCAACATTTACTGGAAGTCATGAGACTGAGCGGTCAGAGACTAAGAGTGAAACTGAGTGCGCTTTTGGTTAATAACATGCAGTGTAGCCTATCATTATTCAGCCTATGTAAAACCTTTACATAATAAGGAACAGAAAGCCCTCGAATCACGTCCGCCTACCCATGACCTCGCTTATCAAAAAGGCAAGCCTACTGCACGAAAACAAGCGTTGAACTTTTACAACACTGGCTGTAGGCTAAGTTAAAAGATGGGTAGGCTACACATATGGACGTTTAAAAGCTTTTCAAAAGTGCATGTGTTTGTCGTGTCGGGGGGTTCCCCAGGAGTTTTTTTGAAATTCTGTCTACTTAAACACCAGTTTAACGCAGTTTGGGAGGGACAGAAATAATTTTAGTCTACAGAACAAGCTGGCTCATGTGACGTGAACATGGCTACCTTATGCATTATCACTACACTACATGGAGACATATCTCACGTTAACAATGGAGAAAACATAATATAGACTATTATATGTGCGAATGGGTTAGCACAAACTTAGATGTTGGTGAACGGAGATGCAGATCACTAATTCATATTTGCGCCACAGCCTATGTTCTGTGTTCACTCCAATGAGACAAGTGAAATACACGTCCCCCTCAATGTCTATGGTGACTACGGCCCTGATGTGCTGGTAATGACTGTGCTGGTAATGACTATAATGTGGCAATGTGTTAAGGATGACATTTGCTGAAAAACTACCCTGACAAGCAAAGATGATGCCCAAGCAATTCTAGCTAGCTTTCTTCATGAAATGTACACCATTTTAACTATTGAAGTGATTTTAAAAAACAAAGAATATAAACAGAAATACAGAGGTTATGGCATAATAAGCAGAGATGGCGGTAACTCCACTGAAATTATTTTAAAACTAAATTAACGAGCCAGGGCCCAGTTTCCCGAAAGCATCTTAAGCCTAAGAGCGTCGTAAAGTCCCTCTTACGAACATCTTAAGATTTGCTGACTGTTTCCCAAACCATCGTAGCTTAAGCTAAGCGTCATTGAAAACACTTTCGTGAGATCTACGAGTGCTCCAGAGTTCTCGTTACCGGCTAAGAGCGTCTTAACAGTACTTCTCACTGAGGTCACCAACAGGACATACAGAGGAATTACAACTTAGAATACATAATCCAATGTTCCTATTCTTTATTGTGTTTACCTGATGAATCAGATTTTAGTGTGCAAAATAGTATAGCCTACATTTAATGGTCATAATAATGTGATGAAAAGCGGACAAAAATGCAATCCAGTTATGAAACGAGACGTTGCCAGAATAGTTTGCCATGAGGGATATATTTTAATAGACCTATGAGGTAAAAGCAGAGAAAGGAACATGTGGTTTAGTCTGTAGGCCTAGTACTGCATCAAAATCTAAGCCTACACATTTCCTCACTTTCTCACTCGACTTCTTTCTTATCTTCAAACATGTTCTTAAGTGACACAGCGAAAAATTATTGCATGGTGCTGTAATGTTTATGATTTATAACATGTGATGTTATGTTGTAGTGTTTCATGTTCACATGTGTTGTGTCTTAACATTGTTCCATTCAAGCCACAAGGGGCGCTCTGGCTTTATTGTTTAAGTAAAACTGCGGGAGTAGGAAGTCGGGCATTATTCACTAACATGGATGTACGAAATGAAGTGTGAGATTGAAGTTCAGTAAAGAGCCGAAAATATTACCCTGCTGCGTCTGAGTTTTATTCTAGAACTTTATACTGGCGACGAGGATTTAAACTTTTATCTTTTCTTCTGAAAATGGCTGCCATACTGCCGTCCTTCCCTGCTTTTGATATTAACGAGGATCACAACGCATCCATCCGCTGGAAGAAGTGGCTACAGCGGTTTGAAAACTTCGTAGTTGCTCTGGATATAAAAGATGATAAAAGGAAACGTGCAATGCTTTTGCATTATGCTGGGGACGGGGTACAGGACATTTTTGATACACTTACTGGCACAGGAGAAGACTACAAAACCGCAAAAGAGAAACTGAGTGTCTATTTTTCCCCAAAAATCAACATAGCCTATGAGACTTACAAATTCAGACAAGCTACACAACTAGCAGGGGAAACGCTTGACTCCTATCACGTACGACTACGGCACTTAGCAGCAATTTGTGACTTTCAAGATGTCGAAAGAGAGATCAAAACCATGATTATCCAAACATGCACGTGCAATAAATTGCGGCGTCAAGCACTACAGAAACCAGACATGACGTTGGAGAAACTCCTATCACTCGGCAGAGCTATAGCACTTGCTGAGTTTCAAGCATCGGGAATGGAACGAACACAACAAGGTGCTGTGCGAGAAAATCCACGGGAAGACGTCATGGCTATTGACAGAGACAGATGTGGAATCCAAGATGGTACAGTAGTAGTACAGAAGTACAGAAGTACAGCAGGCAGTTTTTAATTGACATCTGCAAAAGCAAGTTTTGCAGCCGCTCTGAACTTTGCAACAGAGACGCTTAAAGGAACTCGGACTACTCCGCCTGCAACAACACCGACTGCCTGCTACTCCTCCCCGAAAGAAAGCGCCGGAAGCGGTGTCGCGAGGAAGCAGAAGAGGGGCAAGCGAGGCGTCCGGCCAGGCTAGCTGCCAGCCCAACTTCGCCCAGCCATACCATCCATTCTCCTGGCAAATGTACGATCACTGGACAACAAAATGGATCACATACGACTGCTGAGATCAACGAACCGGACAGTAAGTAACTGCTGTGTGCTCGTCTTCACTGAGACTTGGTTAAATGACAACATTCCGGACTCTGCTGTACAACTGGAGCAGCTAGCATGCTATCGAGCAGACAGGACCATTGTAAAGGGAGGTAAATCACGAGGAGGAATCTGTGTTTACATCCGTGACGAATGGTGCCGGGACACTGTAGTAGTATGCAAACACTGCTCACCACTGGCAGAGTTTATGATCATAAAGTGTTGTCCTTTTTACCTGCCAAGGGAAATTACTGCGATTCTGCTAGTCGCAGTATACATCCCGCCTACCAACAACAACAGCGATAAGAACGCGGCTCTTAGTGAACTGTACCAGGCTGTCAGTGAACAACAGACGGCACACCCAGACGGTTTCACCATCTTCACTGGAGATTTTAACCATGCTGATCTTAAAACTGTACTTCCAAAGCTACATCAGCATGTTGATTTTCCAACAAGAGGAGATAACATCCTGGACCTGGTCTACACCATAGACATAATATACATAGACGCCGCATCGACCGCTACTCCTTACTAGTGCTGACGAGATTTGGAGCCGCCATCTTGGACCGGTCATCCACTCCACTCAGTGTAATCTGTTTGGCCGGTGAGATGAGCTGTCAGCGCACTTAATTAATCATATCTCACTGAATACCGAACAGATTCTCACGCTTTTTTGCTGCAAAGGTCATACATGTAGCTATGATACAGGACACATGATTTAGCCGTGATTTTAATATTCATAGTGGGTTTAACAGTAATAGAATATTCTGATATATGATATAAAGTGACCTGACGTCCGATATCAAAACTGGGAACATAATCCATGTTTGACAGCATAGACAAAACTAGTTTGATACAAGTTTAATGAGTTAAATATAGTTCACAGTTGACAGAAAAGTTCCATCAACAGCATTATTCACAGTCCACAGAAAGGTTCCATAAACATTTAAGTGAGATCAGTGCCATTCAGACATCTGAGGGGTATTCCAAGTAGGCCTATGTGGTTTAGTGACAAACTTGGGTAAATTGACTCAGAATAAGTTGTAAACCTCCCAGTAGAAAAGCTGTATGATACATGGTTGTGTGTATTTTAATATTCATAGTGGGCTTAACAGTAATAGAATATTCTGATATATGATATATTATAAAGTGATGACATCCAATATAAAAACTGGGAACATAACTAATCCACGTTTGACAGCATAGACAAAAAACTGGTTTGATACAAGTTTTAATGAGTTAAATTTACAGAAAAAATCCATTAACATTTTCAGTTCAGTGCCATCAAAAATAAAGTGATGAACAGACATTGGTGTGGCATAAAGGAAATGGAGTAACTGGGTTCAATATCAACAGCATTTGTTAGACAAGTTCCATAAATATTGTAAAGTGGAAGTTTGTAGGTTTGTTTCTGATCCTTAAAAAACAGACATTGGCTTGGCATAGTAAGTGTAACAGTTCATCAATTCAAGACAAAAAGGTGACTTGTCACTTGTACAGTGTCAATGGGTTCATCAACAGCATCTGTTATTTACAGTTCACAGAAAGGTTCCAGCCCCAATGAAGAGATTAAATAAAAAGGAATCAAGAAACATTTTAGAAACTGCTAAGATCAACCCGTTCATTGCAATCAGTAAAGAATCAGGGAGTGTCTTCACAGGCTCAGTAAGACAGAGTTACCGTCATGCAGTTGGTTCTATGATTTCGACAACTGGTGCATGTCATTTTGTATGTTCCCACCTTGCTAAAATTGCTTGGGTACACTTTGGCTGAGAACAAAAGTGCTTCAGACAGCAGGTGGGCAAATAAGATGGCATAGTAAACTGGGTAAACTCCATAAAAGAGGACTGAGTCAACCAGACGATGGGAAAATGGGACACAGAGTGGCGAATGCAGGTGATGAAGGTGGAGCTCATAAATCAAACATTCAGTCACAGTGTAGCAGATGCCCTGCAGTACTGCTATGAAGAGCACCTTCCTCAGTTCCAGGGGTGTGAGGAGACCGTTCAGTTCATTCACAGTCTTCTTGAACAAGGCAGTTGTTCTGGAGAGATACAAAATAATAAATAAATGAATGAAAAGGAATTTGAGAGGCATCTTATTCTTGTTAGGGTAAATGACATGTGAATAATACAGTGTTGGGCAAGCTACTTCGAAATTTTAGTGAGCTAAACTATCAGTTACTCTGCCGTGAATAAAACACTACACAAAACTACCACCCAGTCAAATGTATTAGTAGCCTAACACAAACACAGCAGTAGGCTAGTTCACTACATAGGAAGCTACTTTAAAATGTGCTAATTTCACATGACAAGAAAAGTGTAGCTTGTCTGGCTAAGCTACTTGATAAATAAAGAAGTTGAGCTATTGAAAAGTTACTTTATTCAGGAAATAGTGAGGCTACCACCAACACACTTACGCTACAAGTAGCAGCTAGCGATTGCCCAATAGGCTAGTCTGTGCCAC
Source organism: Alosa alosa (assembly GCF_017589495.1). Classification (NCBI taxonomy): domain Eukaryota; kingdom Metazoa; phylum Chordata; class Actinopteri; order Clupeiformes; family Clupeidae; genus Alosa; species Alosa alosa. Next base: position 35,750,329 of record NC_063192.1, on the reverse strand, counting down.
TTGTGTAAAATTCGCCGGCCAAATCTAGTATGATTTATTTCTACAATAGCCTTCTTGTGTCAGTTGTAATCTAAGTCAGTGTTATGGAATATGACTTATCAAGTCTCAGTTCATAGCCGGGTGAACACCGAGTAAACATAGCCTAGCTAGATGGCTACGATTTTCATACAGTAATATCACAGATTGCTCCTTCTCAGCTCTCTGGTAATATTCTATTCACAAAATACAACCAATAGTACGGTTATGTTAAATCTTACTTGTGAAAAGTAAATCCCCCGAGTATGGTCCGCCGATTTGAGAAGGAACATGCTGCACAGTGCTGTCATCTTGTGTCTTCTGCTGCAACGCAACGAGGAGTATGACCGGTCCAAGATGGCGGCCGCATTTCTTGTTTCCAGCAGCCAATGCGGCGTCTATGTATATTATGTCTATGGTCTACACTACACACAAAGGAGCATACAAAGCCACCCCCCTCCCCCACATTGGACTTTCAGACCATATCACTGTTATGCTAATGCCCGCATACAGACAAAGGGTAAAAGCGAACAAACCAGTTCGTAAGCAGGTAAAAGTGAAACTGAAGGACTGCGCAGGGGAGCTTAAGGATGTCTTCACAGACATCTTTAACACTTCCCTGAAGCAAGCCATCATGTTTCAAAGCTGCCACCATCATACCTGTGCCGAAGAAAACTGCTCCATCCTGCTTCAATGACTACCGCCCTGTGGCACTGACATCCATCATCATGAAGTGCTTTGAGCGGCTTGTCATGTCACATATCAAATCCATTCTCCCCCCCACCCTGGACCCCTTCCAGTTTGCATACCGAGCCAAGCAGTCTACAGAGGATGCAATCTGCTCTGCCCTCCACCCAGCCCTCACCCACCTGGAAAAAAGAGACTCATATGTGAGATTGCTGTTTATAGACTTCAGTTCTGCATTCAACACCATAATACCACAACAACTCATCTGCAAACTTGACAAACTGGGACTCAGTACCTACCTCTGCAACTGGCTACTGGACTTCCTCTGTCAGAGGCCCCAAGTAGCACGCGATGTTGGCAACAATACCTCAAGCAGCATCACACTGAGCACAGGGGCCCCCCAAGGCCGCGTGCTCAGTCCGCTGCTCTTCACCCTGCTGACGATGACTGCACTGCAACCTACAGCAACAATCACATAGTGAAATTTGCTGACGACACAACTCTGGTGGGTCTCATCACCAAGGGCTTAATTTAGACTCAATACAGGTTGGAGGTCGACCATCTGACCACGCGGGTGCAGGGACAACAACCTCCTGCTGAACGCCAGCAAGACCAAAGAGATTGTTGTTGACTTCCTCGGAGAGGTCACACCCAACACCTGCCACTGACCATCGACGGTGCTGTGGTGGAGAGAGCGAGCAGCACCAAATTCCTGGGGGTGCACAGTGAAGACCTCTCCTGGACCACCAACACTGCATCACTGGCTAAGAGAGCTCAGCCCGCCTGTACTTCCTCGTGAAACTCAGGCGCAGCAAGTGCTCCACCAGCCATCATGACCACATTCTACCGAGGCACCATTGAGAGCATCCTCTCCAGCTGTATCGCTGTGTGGGGCGGAAGCTGCACTGAATACAACAGGAAAGCCCTGCAGCGCATAGTGAACACAGCTGGCAGGATTATTGGTGCTTCACTCCCCTCCCTGAAGGACATTTACACCACCCACCTCACCCGCAAAGGCGACCAAAATTGTGAGTGATGCAAGTCACCCCTCCACAATCTGTTTGATCTACTGCCCTCTGGGAAGAGGTACAGAAGCCCAGCCCCCCGACTACCAGACTCACCAACAGCTTCATACACCAAGCTGTAAGGATGCTGAACTCTCTCCCCCTCTCCCCCTCCACCCTCAGCTACATAACATCCTGGACATTGGACCCACAATGGTCAGCCTGCACTACTCCACTTGTACACTTGTTTTACAACTTGTTGTTGTTGTCCTGAAAACACAACACTTCTGCTGCTCTTACATAACTTGCACCACTATGCCACTTTCTTTCTTACTTAGGTCAAACAGAACTACCCAAGCCTTTTATTGGCCTGACTTTGCACTAGTATTTTATTGACTGTCTATGCACAATTTCAACCAACTTTTGCTGCTCTTATTTTTTTCATTATTATATGTGCCCTCTTATTTACTTATTTACTTACTTTTTTGTTTACTTGAATGTTATGTTTGTCTGTGGACTTAAATTGGTAAAATATGTCTTGTCTTCACCGTGGGATAGTGAGAAATGTAATTTCGATCTCTTTGTATGTCTGGAACATGTGAAGAAATTGACAATAAAGCTGACTTTGACTTTGACTTTGACTTTGAGACAGTGGAGCGGGCAAGAAAAGATGCTACAACTGCTCAGGTACTTTCCCCCACCGCGAGGGGATGGTGTGCCCGGCGAGGGGAAAAACATGTAATGCCTGTGGAAAGCAAGGACATTTTTCCAAGTGTTGTCGGTCCAAGCAGCCTCGAAACAACATCAGAGGCAGACACGAAGTGGATTATGTACATACGGGTGGAAGCTGCAACACTACACCTCAAGAAGCAGGTACTGCAGACTGTGTACACAGATTCTTCTGAGGAATATGTGTACACAGTTACCCAATCAAAAGTGAACCTCCCACATGCAAAGATAAAGGTTGGTGACTGCAACATACATGTGATGCTTGATTCTGGAGCTACTGTTAACATCATTGATGAATCAACTTATCAGAGACTGAGACACAAACCCTTACTCACCAAATCCACGGTTCCCATCTTCCCTTATGGTTCAAACACCCCACTGCCTACCCTGGGAAAATTCACCTCACTAGTGGAGTCCAAATCACGATTCACAAATGCGACTTTCCAAGTACTTAAAGGCAGCAATGGCAGTTTACTTGGATATAACACTGCCAGTCAATTGGGACTTATCAAAGTTGCCAATACACTCCACACAACTCCGGAGCGGCCAGTGCAGTCTACTCCAACCTCAAACCAGACAGAGATGAAGGCAGTAGATGATCTTCTCACCGAGTATGCTGACCTCTTTCATGGGACAGGAAAATTAAAGGGTTTCCAGGTCAAGCTACACATTAAGGAAAATGTTCCTCCAGTCACGCAACCCCACAGAAGAGTTCCATTTCATGTTAGGAAACGAATTGAAGCTGAACTACAACGTTTAGAGAAACTTGACATCATTGAGAAGGTGGATGGGCCTACCCCGTGGGGTTCTCCAATTGTTCCTGTTCCGAAGCCAAAAGACCCAGAAGCAGTGCGTATTTGTGTGGACATGAGGGTACTTGATTCGAAGGGGCCTCCCGAAAAGCACATCAGCAGGAGCCTCCTCTTCCCTTTCAGTCTCTGACTGATGCACCACTACGACAGGCAGATGCCCTGGCAAAGAACAGAATGAAACAACATGCTGATCGGAGGCGCCGTGTTGCCTCTTTGGCTCTGAGAGTGGGCGACATGGTCCTGTGTCGTCAAAAGAAGGAAGGGAAGTTATGCCCTGCTTACAACCCTCACCCATACAAAGTCATTGCTATCAAAGGTTCCATGGTGACAGCCAAATACAATAACCATGTTATTACCAGAAACTCATCCCACTTCAAAAGTCTACCAACACAGGAAGATCCTCTCAGTCATATGGTGTGAAAGTCACAAGTGGTGGTCGTGATGTGGACTGGACTGAAACTCTTCCCGAACAAACTCCAGGTCCCCTAGCCCCTGACCCCTTTCCAGCCACAAGGGGGCGCTCTGGCTTTACTGTTTAAGTAAAACTGCGGGAGTAGGAAGTCGGGCATTATTCACTAACATGGATGTACGAACTGAAGTGTGAGATTGAAGTTCAGTAAAGAGCCGAAAATATTACCCTGCTGCGTCTGAGTTTAATTCTAGAACTTTATAGGTGCAACAATCTAATCTTAAATAATTACAATTATTTTATGTCTGTGTATGGTATATAACCTACTTGGGATGCTTACATGCAGATGTCAAAGTGTTTCTATTTTCGTATTGATCCTCTAAATCCGAAGTTTAAACGGTAGGCCTATAGCTCTACTCAGAACTATTAACGTGGACAGCTCCCCTTAAGAGCATCTTAAGAGCAGTGCACGCACGTTCACGCTACGAGCATGTTCGGCAAACAGTCGGAAAAACCAAACGAACGATCGTAAGATGAATCGTAGAAAACCCTCTTAAGAGCGTGTCTCCGTCGTTATCGGGAAACTGGGCCAAGGTCAGTGAGGATGGGAAAAATCGTACATTTGTGCAAACTTTGCCCGCACTTCAGTCACAGTCATTATTCATTTAATCATTAAATAAAATACAGTACACGTCTTGGTTCAATAGGTTACGTGCAGTCATTTTAATATGTTTTAATAAACATTGAACCAGTCCGGCCCTCGGCTTGTAGCAAATTTGTTTTTTTGGCCCTCTAATGTATTTGACTTTGACATCTCTGGATTATATGATTTCGAGCTTGTGTAGAACTACACTACTGTTTAATATCCTCCCTCTCCCCGATTGAGTTAAAGCTATCTACAGCTAGCCTGCTAGCGCTAGCGGTCGCTAGCTAGTGGACAAAGAAGCAAAGCAGAGCCCGGACATTCTCTGATAGAAGTCAATGGTTGCCTAACATACGATGCAAATGATTTGACAATAACTATACTTCATTAGCAGACTGTTTAGTTAAATTACAGGGAAACCAGCCAACAAGTTAGGATAGCTAACAGTAGCCAATAGTGGCATAACAAACTTTTGAAACACATGAGATAGCTACCAGTTGAACCTAGTTCTATCATGCTGTACAGTTAGGCTCATTGAAAATTACAATGTATTTATACATCTGTATAGCTAACGCTACGGCTCTGGTGTCTGTAAGACAATACAGGAATCTAAAAGAGGATGGAACTCACTAACTCACTACAATATGTACTTAATGTCTCTATGTCTTATTTTTCATTTTAGATGACAGAGCACAGGGCCCAGTTTCCCCGATAACGACGGAGACACGCCTATTTAGGGTTTTCTACGATTCATCTTAATGATCGCTCGCTTGGTTTTTCCGACTGTTTCCCGAACATGCTCTCAGAAGAACGTGAACGTATGCGCACTGCTCTTAAGATGCTCTTAAGGGGAGCTGTCCACGCTAATAGTTCTGAAATATCCTCTGATTTGACGGTGATGTCAGGTGACTGCACGCCACAGCTATAGGTCTACCATTTAAACTTCGGATCTACACATTAATTCACATCAATACGAAAAATAGAAAACACTGTGACATCTGCATGTAAGCATTCCAAGTAGGTTATATACCACACAGAGACATAAATAATTGTAATTATTTTAAGATTAGATTGTTGCACCATGCAATATTTTTCAAGGTGTCACTTAAGAACACGCTTGAAGATAAGAAAGAAGTCGAAAAGAAGAAAGAGAGGAAATGTGTATGCTTAGATTTTGATGCAGTAGGCTACAGACTACACCACATGTTGCTTTCTCTGCTTTTTACCTCATAGGCCTAATAAAAATATTCACTTAGTAAAGATAATGTCAAACTATTCTGGCAACGCCTCGCTTCATAACTTGATTGCATTTTTGTCCGCTTTCATCACATTATTATGACCATTAAATGTAGGCTGTTTTGCACGCTAAAATCTGATTCATCAGGTAAACACAATAAAGAATGGGAACGTAAATTGGATTATGTATTCTAAGTTGTAATTCCTCTGTATGTCCTGTTGGTGACCTCAGTGAGAAGTACTGTTAAGACGCCTCTTAGCCGTAACGAGTACTCTGGAGCACTTTCGTTATCTCATTTAGTGTTTTCAATGACGCCTTTAAGCTACTTATGGTTTCGGGAAACAGTCGGCAAATCTTAAGATGTTCGTAAGAGGGACTTTACGACGCTCTTAGGCTTAAGATGCTTTCGGGGAACTGGGCCCTGGACTGTGGAAGATGTCTGTCCATCAATTTAATTGACGGCAAGATAGTATCCATTACCTTTGACTATCTTTAAGTGTCCAATTTGTGATGTAAAGTTTTATCTTCCCAAATATTTGCAACATCTACAGTTACTTCATCAGCATCTTCCTGATTTCTGCATTGTTTGCATTATATTTAATGTAATGAAAGTCTATTGTCATACTTGCATTAACAGAACAGCATTAATTAATGGGGAGACTGCTGGGGTTGACAGAGGGGATGGTTGAACAACTGTTTCCTCTGATGAAACACAGTCTTGTTTTTTAAGGGGGGAAAGTTATGCAAATCATCATTGGTTCAGTGAGTATACTTCATTAATTTCTCCTGGTAAAGAGATTTTTTTCATGAAGGTGTTTTAGGACCACATGTTATTTTTTTCTGCCTATTGTTTAATAACGCTCAGCATCTCTTTTGCTACTAAAACCATGAGTAGGAAAATTCTAATTCCAATGATTGTTCTTTCAGGTACCCACACCATAAAAATACACTGATGTCCTGTGGTGTCTGATCACTAGATATCCATTTCTTAACGACCACAGCTCATCTGGATATGTATTTTATTTTTTAACGTTTTGTTATGGAAAACATTATTCCTAAATTGAATTCCTATACTAGCCTACTCTGTCTGAGCCTCATAATTCATGTCTTTACTCAAAGGAGACCCTGCTGGAGTGTCTTAGGAATAATTTTAAAAAGGAAAGGTCTCCTTTGATAAACTTGATGACGGTGCAGGAGATGAAGAGAAAGTTTGGTGTCAAAAGACAAAGAGTTGTGGACCATGTGCCTCTGGAGGACCCACCTGGACATCAGGTGCCATTTTTACATTCTTGCTTGTCTTTAGTCCGTTTGTTTGCTTGTCTGTATATCTATATACTAGCTAGTCACAGTAGCCACTGTTTGTCAGTACAGATATCTTAATATTACACATTTCGCTTTGCTAATTTCAGAGAGAAAAAAAGTGCAGAGTGGGGGTCCAGATGTCTTCTGATTATGAGCCAACACAAGAGGTTTGTAATATGTTTGTAAATGAAATGTTGAATCATACAGCAGTTGGGTCCGGCTACATTATTTATTTATATCTGATTGAATGAAAGACTATCTGGCTTGAGAACATACGTACATTTGTGCAAACTTTGCCCACACTCACATACGTAAATTCAGTTTTGCATTCTCTGCATGTCTTTTTTTTTCAGATTATGTTGGACCTTGAAGCAGTTGGGGAGGACTACCACAGCTTTTAAGAGCATATAAACGCCATAAACAATTAGTTGTGCCGTCGTCAGCCAGATATTAGTCATATAATGGACAGGATGAGGCAAACTGTCTATAAGAGGGTAGAGCAAATGGGAAAGCCAACTGAGGAGGTGATGATATGTTCCCATTTCTTTGGGTGTCAGAGCTGGTGAGTAGCACAGTCTTATAGTAGTATTACTATAATGTGAGTTCAGTGCTGTTCAGGAGTAAGTTCTATAACCATTTATTGGTAACTACAATTTTCTCTGTTTTGTTCTGTTTGTTCATTTGTAGATGCATCATGAAATGAAGTTGCGGTTTGGACTGGACTTAGAGCTAAGCCTGCATAACACCCTCAGTATATTGACCCCTGACGTCATCAGAGTGGCTGACAGTGGGAGTCAGAGGGAGAGGCTGTCAAGCCTACGAGATACTAACACAGATGGTAAGTCACCAGCTTCTTCTTTTCCCTTGCACCCTTCAATTATTTAATAATAACTAGATGTACCGCATAGCGGTACAAAATATGACCGCCGCTCAGTCCTGTACATCCGTTCCGCGAAAAGAAATCACACTTTGTCTCCATCTTTTACTCCATCCGCCACTCTTGAAACTTTTGTGTATGCTTGTTTGGCATGCCTGAGTGTGTGTGTGCGGCTGCACAGAAAGTAGCCTACTGGTGCTGAAAAGGTGAATAGATTGTAGAATAGCCAAAGAAGATGTAGCATTGTTATAAAACCTTTAAAATCTCTAAACAATCACAAGTAGGGCAGTTCATCACAGTTCATCCATTGCAACTGGATTGATGAAAGGTCACTTACACCTACCTGTAGGCTACATTGTATTTGGGAAAAGCAAAAGGTATCAGCATAATGGTATTTATTTATTTATTTATTTATTTATAAACAAAAACATCTCTGTCAGTTCCATGCCGTTTCAACAGCTATCAAAAACAAAGGTCATTTTGGATGGATGGATTTTTTTGTGAATGTTTCTTCTTCTACATAAGATTTTAGTCATCTTTAGTTCATGTGATACTTTTATTGTCAATGCACAAATTAAGTAACAGTAGTCTGAAACGTTATTGTTAATGCACAAATTAAGTAACAGTAGTCTGAAACGAAATGCTGTTTTACATCTAACCAGTGGTGCAAATAACTGACATGTCCAAATGGGCCTTGATGAAATGCGCCGCTAGACTGTTCATACACATTTTAACGGGCCAAAGTTGAAGAGCTGTTGTCCGTTATTGTTTGTGCAAATATAGGCTGATTCATGTTCCCTTGCATTGTGTAACTGAGGTCCATGGCTAGTCTGACTTTCACCAGACCAAGCTCAATCTTTTAAGAAATCAAAAAATAAATAGCTGGGCAGATCAGGCTGGGTTCACCCAGCCTAGTCCATAGGCACCGATATTGTTTAATTTTCCGATTGAGATATCCACGCTCTGGCTATTCTAAATGCAAAATGCATCAGGGAGTTATGACAAAACTGTAACTAACAAACTAGATCCTAATAGAAAGCTGTTAGCTTCCCTAAGCTACAGGTAGGCTTATAAGGTAGGCCTATTTACAACATAAATTGTCAATAGGCTATGCTGGCTTACACAAATAAAATCTCCTTTGAAACCAATGGCTCACGCCTTTACAGTATCAAGCGGACTTAAACTGCCATATTGTGGCGAAAAAGTTGTAAAAAATTCACGCAGCTCCATTAGTCAAGGAAAGCGAATGAAGTAGCCACTTCTAAATGGGACCCACTACACAGTAGTTTAAGGTGTGTTGCTAAAGCAGCCATAATGAAATGAAGGTGTCATTATTTGGATACTTCACACACACATGCTTTTTAATTTCACAGACTACAACTACCAAGCTGGAATCAAAGCACATCGATTCCCCTCTGACACCCTGCACGCACTTAAAACAAAATAAACAGGCGTCTCAGTCTTACGCATGTATAGGCAAAACTGTATCAGACCGGTGTATTGTTGGTAAATCTTCCATTGCACAGAATGATTTTTGTAGCACGTGCAACAAATGACAGTCGAAAGATACAATTACAGTGCTGCTATCAATTTGCTTGGTATAACCGCATTTATAGTTTTCTACAAATGCAATCAATCAAATTGGCCTCCATCACTCAACCAACGCTAACGGTAACATTACCTAGGTCCTTATTGATATTATAAGATTAACGTACCTGCAGTAAAAACCAAGCATGTCCGATAAACATCCTCAGATTTATTTCGGCTTCAAGAAGAAATGGGAATTAGATAGATAGATAGATAGATAGAAAGATAGATAGATAGATACTTTATTGATCCTCAGGGGGAAATTCAAGAATTACATTTCATGTTAACATCCTCCTATCCTTATTAGACGTTCTTTGCGGTAAACTACAGTCCTTGTAGGAAGCGTCCATTGTTTTTCCAACCTACTTTTAACTTCCAACAAAATGACGTCTCACTGCAACGATGCGCCATCTAGTGGACAAACGACTACTTATCGCCAATACTGGAAATGCAGCCATGATGATGATGATGAATATTTATTTTGGCTTTCTTTTAATCCTACTGAATTTGTAATTATGTATCGGCCGTTCTAATACCGATAGTATGTGGGTGCCTGTGTGTGTGTGTGCATGTGTATATGTGTGCACCACCATCTACAGGCCAATGAGTGTACAGTCACTAAATGTACACATAATTATCTAATATATAATCTAATTTTTTTTAGACCCCCCATGGATGAAATTCTACGAAACTTGGCATACCCCCAGAGAATGCCAGGTCAATCATACACATAAAAAATTTGGTGCAGTTCTGAACATCTTAACTGAAGATAGGGGCGATTAAAGCAGAATAATATTGCATTTTCATTTTTACCGGGGGGGTGCAAATCACAAATGAGTGATTATGGGCCAGGTTGATGTGGGCCCTTGAGACCAACATAACCATACAAGATTCTTCATCCTCAGTGCCACGGTTCAGGTAGTTATTTAGGAAAAACTGCTTTTTTTGCGGTTCGGGTGGCCCCCGGTGACGAAATGAATTTTTTCCGTAAAAGTCTAGTGGGGCTACATACCCACCAAATTTCATGTGCCCCGGTGGTTCGGTGTCCTGGGTATCGTTGACCAAAAATTCAGGAAGTAGATGACGGGAAAAAAAAAAAAAAAAAACTTTGACAATCCCTATATGACCGCTTCGCTAGCGGCGGTCATAATAAGATCATTAAACTATGTTTTAATGAAATCATTATTTGTTTCTTTTGAAATTTCAGACCTTCAAAAAAGTGCTGCTGTCCTAATTTTGCCTGCCCTTTTCAAGGAGGATGCCAAGTTTCTGTATTGTTTAGACGAGGTATTTGATATTTTTAACATTACAATTAACATTGCTTTATGTTGTCAATTCACATCATAGACTCTTACAGGAGATCCCTTGTACATTTCTCATTTGCATTAGGAACCACTGTGTTTCCAACCATCATCTTCCAGGGTTGCCAGGAGAGCATCCATAAAGATGGATGGCATCACAATAGCAAGTGGAGAGATGGATGCCCTCCAATGCCTGCTGGAGGTGTATTACATCTTTGGTGTGGAGTACCACATGCAGATTAAGGACACACTGGCTTTTACAGAGCATTATTTGTTCAAGATACCAAGTCAAAAAAGAGTGTCGACTCCTGTTTTGAGACTTTACAATGAAATTGGCTAGTCTTCGTTAATATTACCTTTTATTTGATGATATACTTAATACATTTGCTTGATTATTTCTAAATCTGTGTGTGGCCTTCCTGTTCATGTTTTTATGTGTAGAGCCAGGCACAACTCTTTCATAGTATTACAGGGCTTACAGCATGTAAACAAAGGTTTGTGTAACAAGTTAATGGGTATATTTTCATTTAAAGTAAAAGCCTCCCTCTTTCCTAAACAATTTTACAAATATTATTGATAATCACTATACAATATATTCATCAGTGATCACTAGTAACCATTATCATTATTTATGATTAAACATTCAAATATGATCAACAAGTAATAAAAGGTTTTGGGGGAATGAATGAACCTCTTAAAAGTTACTATTTAGAACCCTTTTATAAAAAATGAAAGAACCCCTAAGGGTTCTTTATATTGAACCCTCTGAAATGGTTCTATATGGAACCTTTTGAGGGTGCCATATATGTACCAAGTTATAGAACCCTTAAAGGTTCCATTTAGAACCTTTTGTTTTAAGAGTGTATGATAGAGAGAAACTATGCCCCCTGGGGGGCGTTTTACCCCACAAGCTATGACTTTTTAAAAAATTGTTTAATTTTTAAAATATAATTATATTCCTTATAAATAACATATGCTGTCAAACTACAGACTTCACTATTCATCTATCATACATCAGTGTGATATCCTGCATAACATTATTCTCTTAAACACTTATTTACTAATATCTGAAAATTATAGCACTTACCATGTAATCCTCTTCTCGTTAAATATGTCGCTGGTGTCAGCTTCTCCGTGGAAATGTGTATATCCCCGTTGTCAACGTAGTGCATAGCAACAGTAGAAATGTATTTTGACTCCCACTAGTGGTTAATTTGGGAAAAACAGATGGGGGGCGTTTTACCCCATAGGGGCGTTTTCCCCCACTCTACCCTAAGTAAAGTAAAAATATCTGAAAAATTAATTTGTACTTTGTTACTTCCCATCTCTGATAATAAGTGTATGCCGAAAACGATGGATAGAGTAGAATTTCTTTTTTTTTGGACATGAAGGCATCAATCTTTCTGCTTGACACCCATGTATTCTGTGATATTAGGTTACCATAGCTAAAAAATTTTGATTAAAAAAAGTGCTTTTATGATGAATGTGTTGGTAACGGCTACACCATGGGACAGGTATTAAATTAAGCGAAATAAAGTACATACAATTATTGTAGCCTACCAGAAAACACCAATTAAGTATGTGAAAATCATGAGTAAGCAACCATTAAAAAGTCTTGGCTTGTTTTTGTTTACTAATTAGTGGTGCTAAACATCAGATTGAATGCGTTTTTAATAGAATTACACCCTGTGGACAGACCCGAATTCTGGGAAATAATGTGGAGTCAAGGCGTCCAAAGATTGAAACCAATTCAATACAATGTGGGAGCTGCTTGGTTTTTGGATGAGTGTGCTGAGGTGAAGAAGGTCATACGCCTACTAGACATATGCTCATGGGAACAGCCTCTTAGTGCTCATGGGAACAGTCTCAAACTCAAACACCTGTTCGTGCAAACAGGATATGGAGAAATGTATGTTCAGCTCTGGGAGGACATGAGGGGAATCAAGTGAAGAATACGTAGACTTAACACAGCCTACTATGCAGGCTGTATGGAGACAATAAAGCTGTTTGCTCTTCCAGATTTCGCCAGTAAGTATGCTAAAAGCTATAGGCTACTGTAGGCTACCACACATCCAATGTATTCTTTCTTCAGGGAAGCCCCTGTAAAGTCTCTGAGCAACAGTTCAAAGGCGGTTTTTTAGTAAGGGCTACCGCACGAAACCTTGTGCAATGACAGGATGACACTCAATTGGCTAAAGACCATAGCGCCATGGGAGGGCGGTTCTATGTTGAGCAGCGCTTAGTCCCTCGCATCACCACCAATATGAGCGGGCTATTACCACCCCCAGCGTAGACAGTATGAAATAGTCTAAGCTTTTGGCGGTGATGGGATAAACAGCTAACAAGGCAGAAGATTACAGACCATTGTATTGTTGTCTCCGCTTTCGTACTCCTCAGGCACATTTAGAAGAAAGGACATAGACAAGTGAGTATTTCTGCCTCAACTGTTGTTTCTTATTTATGGGGTAGACTATTTGCTGTAAGTCTATATGAGGCTATTGTCATGCACATGCCTGTGAGATCCACCAGCGCGATGCGCCGACCAGCATCCGGATCATCATTGCTGTCAAGTGTAGCGACGAGGCGGTCCTGATAAGCTGATGTAGGCTAGGATGTATTGCCTAGTCCTAACGTTACCTAGGCAATAACACCTGTCGTAACGTTACATTTCCGTTTATTCCGTCCTCGTTTGGGTAAGTAATGCCGGTGTGTTTTCTTGCCTTCAGTCGTCACCATGCTGATTTCCGTCGGTTTCAACAGGATACTCAGTAGGCTAGACTACCCACATCATGCACGCTCGCATTGTCTCTATCGTAGCCTAATCCGCGACGAGTAGGCACGTGGGTCGCTATTATCAGTCAAATAAAGCTATTCCGCATTAAGCACACTAATGGTATTAGCATGTTAAGAAAAAACCGACATATAGCACTACATATTGATATTATCGTGTTAAATGTCCGTCAGTTTAGTGTCGTTTAGATGCCTTATGTTATTATAGATGCATCATTTGTTATTGTAAAATGTTTGGGAAAAAATGCCTTGCGCACTTAATGAAAATAGCTAGCATCAGGGTGTGTCAATTCATGACTGTTTGGGGTAGGGGGATACCTGACACGAGATTCCAATGGCAGTTTTATGTGGAGGTGGACAACTATTCATCTGAAGGACAGTGGCAGTTTCCTCTGAAATCGGTGATTTGATGTTGATGTGGTTTTATAAAATAGGAGGACTAAGCCTTACGTAGCCCACATCAGTAGCCTAGGAGGTCTAGGAGTGGCTCGCATGGTGCTACATTGATGCTGCATTCTAAGCCTACTGAACATTTTAGTGTAAGGTGTTGATTCTCATGCTAACTGGAGCTCATGTGGATTCAGTCGACCTCCAAGAGGTTTTCATTTCAGGTAACAAATTCCAAGAATCCTAAAAAACCTCATATTAACATCTGGAGTAACTTTCACTCTTGATTAACGATAGGAATAGGTTATTCAACGTGAGAGGCTATATTCTGAGTTTTACAATCTGAATGTTTTGCATGAGGATGACAGAGTCAGACGGAGACAGAGAACAACCTTTTAGGATGAATTTCCAGACAAGCAAACTGTTGCTATGACAAGTAGCCCAGTGATGGCACAAGCAGGCAAGCTGTGTGCAAGATGCGGGCAGCAAGGCTATTGGCTCACTTCCTCCCAGAGCAGCTGAGTGATGTGTTGAGTGAGGAGCATGTGACTCATTCATGTATGATGCACAGTAATCTCTTGTTGTGCTTGTTCTGAGTAAAGCATCTCTTACCCTGCCCTTAACCTCCCATATGAACACTAACACAAAGATCAACACTAACGCAAAGATCGACACTAAAAGCTGCAATGACCCCTAATCCCCCAGACTATGAGGCATCGTTGGTGTTCTCCTGGTGAGATCACTTTCCCTCATGAGCACCCCCCCCCACACACACACACACCCCTTAGTGGTGTGTTCCATCTGGTTGGGACATAAGGTTATCCTATAGGCACATTTGAGGTCAGGGCAGGCTTTGATGTTGTGAGTGGAGGACGCACGCTGCCATATCCCATACAAATTAACAGCAATATATGGACTGTGCCAGTTGGTCAAAGTAGAGTGAAATCAGCAAATCACTTTTCATTCTGTGCTAACCCTGTTTTCACAGGGCTGTTGTGAAGTCTCTGGGCTGTCCCTGGCGGCCGGTTGTGGCCATCCTTTAAGTAGATCCCTTGTCCCTGAATCAGCTTCTGTTTCTGCTTAGAGAAAAGCCCTCTGTGCGCGGACAGTGGAGAGCCGGATATTATCAGCCGTCCTACAGCTGGTTCAGATGGAGGCTTCACTCCCTGATCCCTCTCAGATGCCACACAACATAATGCCCAAATGCCAACGTGTTCATAGATAGTTCAGAGGTCATGGTTTCTAGTTTTTTTTTCTTTTTTTTTCTGATTTTCCATAATTCTCGCTTTGGTTATATTCAGTATAGCTGGGAGGTTGCTGCTAATAGTGGTTAGGTAGGAGGGTTATGGTGTGGGCTTGTGACATTAAGTGACAGCCATTTCTGCTGTCTGGGTGGAGGAGAGTGTGCCTCAGGCCTCTCTGCTGTCTGGGTGGAGGAGAGTGTGCATCAGGCCTCTCTGCTGTATGGGTGGAGGAGAGTGTGCATCAGGCCTCAGTCCTCTCTGCAGCTGGTGGACCCAAGACTGCTGCTGCTGCTGCTGTGTCACTCTCACATGTCTGTGGAAGCCCAGTGTAACATCCATCACATCCTTAACATCCACATCCATCACATCCACATCCATAACATCCACATCTTTAACATCCACATCCACATCTATAACATCCACATCTATAACATCCACACCCTTAAACTGGAGCTGCCCAGCTGAACATATCCTTCTTCTGAATGGAGCTGAGCAGTCTAACATACTGTAGGTCTATCCTTCCTGTGAATGGAGCTGCAGCTGACCAGTTTAACATAGGTCTATCCTTCCTCTGAATGGATGGTGCTTGCACTCTTTCTTTTCATATTGGAGTCTGTACATGTGTGAGTGGGTCTGAGCATGCTCACAGTGGGCCTGAGGAGTGGTGCATTTCAGATACAGCATTTCAGAGAAGGAACTACATTGCAAAATGCACTTTGGACTAGTAAGGGTTATAGTGGGGAAATAGGCTAGAGTTTGCTAGGGCTAGAAATCATGACCTAATGGAAGATGAACACTTGAAGAACTGCAGCTTGTAGGGCGTACCAACAAAATGTTTGTTTAATTTACAGCTGTTGTCAATGAAAACAAAGGCCCTGTTTACATTTGTTTTTAGAATGTCTCTTGGGTGATCTGCTGAGACTCATCACGGTGTTACCTGTGTACCTGTGTTTAGAATCTGCTATTGCCATCATTACATTCATCAACTCCCATTGTCACGGAGGCATCAGAACAAATTAGTGTTAACACTACAAAAGATATGTACGTATACAACACATACAACACATACACATATGAACACATAGTGTTAACACTACAAAAGATATGTACGTATACAACACATACAACACATACACATATAAATATATGAACACATAGTGTTTACACTACAAAAGATATGTACGTATACAACACATACAACACATACACATATGAACACATAGTGTTTACACTACAACAGATATGTACGTATACAACACATACAACACATACACATATGAACACATAGTGTTTACACTACAGAAGATATGTACGTATACAACACATATACATATGAACACATAGTGTTTACACTACAAAAGATATGTACGTATACAACACATACAACACATACACATATGAACACATAGTGTTTACACTACAACAGATATGTACGTATACAACACATACACATATGAACACATAGTGTTTACACTACAACAGATATGTACGTATACAACACATACACATATGAACACATAGTGTTTACACTACAGAAGATATGTACGTATACAACACATACAACACATACACATATAAATATATGAACACATAGTGTTTACACTACAAAAGATATGTACGTATACAACACATATACATATGAACACATAGTGTTTACACTACAACAGATATGTACGTATACAACACATACAACACATATACATATGAACACATAGTGTTTACACTACAGAAGAAATGTACGTATACAACACATATACATATGAACACAGTGTTTACACTTCAAAAGATACTGTATGTACGTACAACACATACACAAATAAATATATTAACACATAGTGTTTACACTACAACAGATATGTACGTATACAACACATACACATATGAACACATAGTGTTTACACTACAGAAGATATGTACATATACAACACATACACAAATGCACACATAGTGTTTACACTACAGAAGATATGTGGTCAAATGTGTCTCAGATCACCTCGCCAAGTGGAAACACTATGGATCGGATCACAGTGCATCTTGGTGATTGTTTGCACTTGTGTTTAGAACTGACCACTTTGGATCACCCAAAACACATTTAAAAAACAAATGTAAACAGGGTCAAAGTGTGCTCCATAAGCCTAATGATCAACTGCAGTAGTTTTTCTTATGTGAACCACCTGATCATGGGATAATCCTGGGACACCCATGCACTGCAGATGTGGTGTTTGCATGTGTGTGTTTGTGTGCGTGTGCATGTCTGTGTGTGTGTGTGTGTGTGTGCGTGTGTACATCATATGTCAGCTATGACTGTCCACTTGCTCTTAGTGTACAAACTTCCTCAGCAGTGAGGCCTCTCTCACCCTTGTACACTGATAAGGACATGAGGGGCTACTGAGCAACTGTGTTAAGGAGCTGAGGGGCTACTGAGCAACTGTGTTAAGGAGATGAACTGAGCAACTGTGTTAAGGAGATGAGGGGCTACTGAGCAACTATGCAACTGAGAGAAGTTCCTATTTTTCATAAGCAGATTTCATCATGATCAGATGTACGCTGATGATAATCATGTTATTGATGATTAAATGTGTGTTTTGTAAATGTCCACCTGCATATGACAAACTTGTGGATCAAGTGTTTAATCAACACATACTGTATGTAATTGGGTTAAGTATAAGTGTTTAATCAACACATACTGTATGTAATAGGGTTAAGTATAAGTGTTTAATCAACACATACTGTATGTAATAGGGTTAAGTATAAGCCGATCTCAGGGGCAGACATGTCAGTCGTGTGCAGACATATCACTTTGCATGCATGTGCATTGTTGCAGATATGTAGTGTGGAGCGATGGGGGTGGGTCAGTGATGGAACGGCCTGAATATTGAGGTCATGAGACGCGCACTTTTAATTGCGCTCCCGCCTCGGTGACGCCTCGGTGACCTTTTGCGACCCCCAACACACACCCCTGAGGCAGGCAGTCCTGGCATCCTCACAGATGATTGGCTCTTGAGGCAGGCAGACCTGGCATCCTTACAGATGATTGGCTCTTGAGGGAGGCAGACCTGGCATCCTTACAGATGATTGTCTCTTTCACTGGGTCATCTCTTCCGTTTGGTTTCACGTGCCGTCCAACAGGACCTCGTCAGAGAAGGCAAGACGGAAGAACTAGGGCACTGAGCTTGTGTGTGTCTGTGTGTGTGTGTGTGTGCGTGGTTGTGTGTGTGTGTGTGTGTGTGTGTGTGTGTGCATGTGTCCGAAATTGCAGGACTATCAGCCTTTTGACTGATGCTATTTTAGTGTATTTGGTAACCTGTTACACTCTCGTTGGAGAGCTTTGGTTTTATTTGGTTTGGCCTGACCATTTTGTTTCTCTATCTGACACGATTTCTCATTCCGACTGAACTGCCTTTGTTGGACTTGGGCGTTTACTGGATTCCTACCTGGAGGCTTTATTAAGTATTTAGAATACCTCTTATACTAAATGAGCTGACCTTTTATTGTGCTTCCTATTATACGTACGACCCTGACCCTATCTACTCACCAAAGGAGTGGTTGGAGAGGATATTGCCCATAAGTGCGTGCGTGCGTGCGTGCGTGTGTGAGTGAGTATGTGTCCATGGTCACTGGCAGTCTTCAGGTTTCTTGAGTGTGTGAATGCTGAACAGAAGCTCAGACTTGTTCAGTGACCTGATGATCAAAGACGTCTGAGTCAGGATAACTGTGCAGTATAACACACTAAAGCCTAAGTACACTAAACTGTGCAGTATAACACACTAAAGCCTAAGTACACTAAACTCTGTGGTATAACACACTAAAGCCTATAGTACACTAAGCTGTGCAGTATAACACACTAAAGCCTATAGTACACTAAGCTGTGCAGTATAACACACTAAAGCCTATAGTACACTAAGCTGTGCAGTATAACACACTAAAGCCTATAGTACACTAAGCTGTGCAGTGTAACACACTAAAGCCTAAATACACTAAGCTGTGCAGTATAACACACTAAAGCCTATATAGTATACTAAACTCTGTGGTATAACACACTAAAGCCTAGTACGCTAAACTGCAGTATAACACACTAACGCCTAGTACACTAAACTGTACAGTATAACACACTAAAGCCTATATAGTACACTAAACTGTGTGGTATAACAAACTAAGGCCTAGTACACTAAACTGTGTGGTATAACCAGGGCTTTGAACCAGCATGTTTCCCCAATTGGCTCATTCCGAACAGAAACGGTATTTTAACGTTTACGTTTTTTCAACCCTAAAATTGACATTCCTGAACCAGTTAGAACAAAAAAAATAAAGTTCCTGAACCCGTTAATAACGTTCCATGTCAGCTGCGGGACATACAAATAAGTAGGCTGATCATTAGGACTTTAAAACTGTGTTGTTAGTCACATAAAGTCTCTATTCTGTCATCAAACATTAAAAAAGCATATAGGCTACATTATGTAAGCAGCATAACAGAAATTCTGACATGCCTACATTTTTTTTTTCAATATTATACGTGAATTAAGACAAGGAACATTTTTGCCATGTTGTTTATTGGGAAACAACTGGACACATCCGTTATACTTCTTGCATAGCTTAATGTGCAAATGACAAATAGGCAGGCTGCATAGCTGTCATTGAGATCTTCAATTGACCAAACCTAGTCAGGGCCCAATCAGTGCATTTGTTTCTCTTATGTCATCAAACAATACAAAACCACACAGCAATACAGAAGCATTACTGTATGCCCAAAACCTTGTCAGGGCCCAGAGGGAAATGAAAAAAGATTCTGCCTGTACAGCTGGCGGCAAGCTTCTCTATTACTTTTCTCCCGATCGGAAGTGAACCTCACCAAGTCATATTGCACAGAAATGTTGTCAAAGAACGAAAAAAATAATGCTATTAACCGGTTACCATTATTTTAGATAAACAGTTATGTTCTGGAACATGAAAAATATTAAAGTTTCTGGTTTTGTTTCTGTTCCTAGCAAAACATCAAAAGTTTATGGTTTCCGTTTTTGTTCCGTGAACCAGTTCAAAGCCTTGGGTATAACACACTAAAGCCTATATAGTACACTAAATTGCGGTATAGATTTTCAGAGGACACTGTCATATTTCCATGTGTAATGCATGTGTGTGTGTGTGTGTGTGTGTGGTCGATGCATGAAATGAGCAGCCTTCCCTGCCCCTCCCCACTGTTCCCCAGGGGTAATGTTTGTCCCCTTAAGAGCCAGTCGAGTGGAAAGTGGTTATTAGGTCAGAGCGGCAGTCTGCTGTTCCTAGATCAGACTGGAACAACTGACTGGGCATCAAATCTCACTGTACAGAAATGAACAGCAAATATCACCAAAAGTGTGATTTAAAAAAGAACAACATTACAGCTTTGGATTTGGTATACAGTATGCACATATGTAGGCTACTCATGTGTGGGAGTGGGCTGACAATAAGCCCAGACGCACTTTGACAGTATGTGCAGGACAGGACAGGCTAATGAGTTTACACAACAGGGTGTGAGCCTTGCCTGTTTACTGTAATCAGTCTGCACTCTCTAATCTAGTTCATTTATCTTGATCAGTGATTGGTGGCACGTCGTGGCAGGTGCATAGCAAGTTTAAAGTTTAAAATTAAAACCCACAGTGTTAATTTTAACACCAGCAAAGTGTCTATATGCATCCACTCTCTCTAGTGTTAAATTAACATTTTTGAAAGTGTTAGAATGTCAACACCCATTTTTTGTTGAATCAACACTGTATATTGTTAAAACTCAATACTATACTATGGTGTTGAATTCACACTACACTGGTGTTAGTGTTAAGATAAAATGTTTAAAAAGAACACTGCTTTCTTCAACACCAACACCAGTGTAGTGTGAATACAACAAAACTCAAGTGTTAAAAATTACTAATAGTTAACACTACTAGGTGTAAATACCAATAACACTAGCTGGTGTTATTGGTATTTCTTGAATTTCCCCTGGGGATCAATAAAGTATCTATCTATCTATCTATCTATCTATATATCTACTGTATCTATCTATCTATCTATCTATCTACTGTATCTATCTATCTATCTATCTATCTATCTATCTATCTATCTATCTGGTGTCAAATTCCCCAATACCCCACTAACTGAAATAAAAGACAAATGGCAGAAATTTTTGAAAAAATGACCTTTGTATTAAATCATTTTACAATTCAAGGCACATCAGACAAAACTGCAGTAGGGCACAATATACATTCTTTTGTCATTTTCAAGTGAAAATCTTTGATAATGATATTTATAATCTTAATAAACATAGGAGGGTCAACAGAACTTGAAGCTACAGTCTCCATGTACTCTCAATAAATGTTTCTTCAATCCACAATACGTGTAAAAAACAGAAAAACACCCAGTCTCGGCACATTTCAAACGCAATGTACGTCCTGGATACAAAGCAGACCAGACTTCAAATGTTGGGGGCAAAAAAAAAGCAACTTTTGTGCTGTTACCTTGCAAATGCAACAGGTGAACATTTGCAAACCTCAATATGAGCAACTTTTGTGCTGTTACCTTGCAAATGTAACAGGTGAACATTTGCAAACCTCAATATGAGCAACTTTTGCCCGGATTTCCTTGACCCGTGGACTATCTTTTGTAGTGCCGACGTCAATCCCATATACAGTAGTCTGAATGAAGGTGTAGAAGTTGCACAAGGCCTCATCGTAGGATACAGCAAAGACGAAGTGGGCCTTAAACAGTTCGTCGAAGGCAGCCACAGCTGTCTGCGCCACGCAGGGAATGGCCTTCTGATCGAGGATGACGTAACACTTCTGGATACTACTCTTCTTTTCTCCAACACAGAGGAGGAAGGGCTGTGCTGATCCAACTCTGTCCAGGAATGTCACCATGCTCGTCCCCACCTAAGAGTGTTGGAGGGGAAATTAGGAACAGTAATTTGTGTTTGTTTGCACCAAAGAGGCAGAAAAAAACAATTCTCTACCTTCCTTTAGCTGGATAGGCATCTAAACACCCATGGGCGTAGATTTAGGGTGGGACGCTAAGGACTAGTCCTAATCAAAATTATCTAATATCTCCAACCTCAAGTATGCAGCTAATAAGGAATAATTGTTATTTAATTAAACAAGGTGAACTTCTCCCCACTGTGCAATGCATAAAAGGATGCTACAAGGAAGGGAATTCAAACACACTCAACACATTACCATCTATTGATGTCATTGTAGTTCATTGAGATATCTGACATTTTTTCTGTTAATTGGCTTGGATACAAAAGGACATTGTCGCCTTTGTCGGTGTCCTTATGTGAACTTGCACAGGTAACCTTGCTCATCTTTACTTTCATGCATTCACTTCAGTGCTTCAGGGCAGCCGTGGCCTACTGGTTAGCGCTTCGGACTTGTGACTGGAGGGTTGCCGGTTCAAACCCCGATCAGTAGGCACGGCTGAAGTGCAGTGAAGTGAAGTGTCCTTGAGCTCCTAACCCCTCACTGCTCCCCTTGAGCAAGGCACCTAACCCCTCACTGCTCCCCTTGAGCAAGGCACCTAACCCCTCACTGCTCCCCTTGAGCAAGGCACCTCACCCCTCACTGCTCCCCTTGAGCAAGGCACCTCACCCCTCACTGCTCCCCTTGAGCAAGGCACCTCACCCCTCACTGCTCCCCTTGAGCAAGGCACCTCACCCCTCACTGCTCCCTGACCAGTAGGCACCTCACCCCTCACTGCTCTTGAGGCACCTAACCCCTCACTGCTCCTGACCAGTAGCCAAGGCACCCCACCCCTCACTGCTCCCCTTGAGCAAGGCACCTCACCCCTCACTGCTCCCCCTTGTTGCCCCCTTGGCACCTAACCCCTCACTGCAGTAGGCACCTAACCCCCTCACTGCAGCCCCTGAGCAAGGCACCTCACCCCTCACTGCTCCCCTTTGAGCAAGGCACGCTCCCCTTTGGACCAGTAGGCACCTAACCCCTCACTGCTCCCTGACCAGTAGGCACGGCTAAAGTTCCCTTGAGCAAGGCACCTAACCCCTCACTGCTCCCTGACCAGTAGGCACGGCTAAAGTGCCCTTGAGCAAGGCACCCCTCACTGCTCCCTGACCAGTAGGCACGGCTAAAGTGCCCTTGAGCAAGGCACCCCTCACTGCTCCCTGACCAGTAGGCACGGCTAAAGTGCCCTTGAGCAAGGCACCTAACCCCTCACTGCTCCCTGAGCGCCGCTGTTGTTGCAGGCAGCTCACTGCACCGTGATTAGTGGGTACCTCACTGTGTGTTCACTGAGTGTGTTTCACTAATTCACAGATTGGGATAAATGCAGAGACCAAATTTCCCTCACGGGATCAAAAGAGTATTTATACTTATACTTCAGACCAGAGCTGATGCTTCAGCAAAGGCCGTCACTGAAAAGCTGTGAATGTCGTTGAACACAGCTGTTCTCACATTAGCCATCTCACATTAACCATTGTTGCCTAATTACCAATTATTCATCAAGTAGTATCTACTTTTTTTAGTGTTTTTCAGATAGTATTTTGCAGTATTTTTAAAATACAAAAATACACACCAATAAAGTATTTTGATACAAAATACAGAGCCATTTCCTTCAACCCAATAAAATAAAAATTACAAAATACTATTTTGTATTTGAAATACATATTACATGTTTCAGAAATCTTGACATGTCTAAGTTTTGGGTTGCAATATACAGGTAGTGGGCTCTCTGTTAATTTTAATGAGTAGGCCTAAGCCTAAAGTTACAGCATTTCTATCACAATTGACCAGACTTTGACCTTTGGTCTGCTTTTAACAAAATTCTGGCTATGATTGTTCCTTGTATTGCATCATGAGCCATCACTGTGCCTATTGCATTCTACTGTTGTTAGCCTTAAGCCTAGCTCAGTCATTATGTTATACCACAACAACAGAACAATCAAATTCTATGATTGCCACTGATGTGAATGATCTCACATATCACACAAACCAAATCAAGTTTTAAAAAAATCGCAAAAGTATCGAAATTGAGATTCTTCACTTAGTATTGGTATTGAAACACTAATGTTGGTATTGTGACAACAGGAGTTGGGGATGTGTCCCCACCAAAGCTGAGACCAAACCTACGCCCTTGTAAACACCTCGATGACATGGCACATTAAAGGCAGAGCTTTTTTGGGATCTACTGAATATCTATTCAACCAAGAGCAATGTGCATACATAATAATATAAATAATTAATTCCCTCATT
The DNA here is from genome assembly GCF_017589495.1 of Alosa alosa. Classification (NCBI taxonomy): domain Eukaryota; kingdom Metazoa; phylum Chordata; class Actinopteri; order Clupeiformes; family Clupeidae; genus Alosa; species Alosa alosa. Next base: position 35,726,081 of record NC_063192.1, on the reverse strand, counting down.
ATCTTGGCCTCCTTGATTACAGTGTCACCACAGCAGTGAATAAAATATCACCAAATCATTTTAAGAGCATTATTTTATGTAAACAATATACTTCAACCATTTGGTCACCAGACTACAACCATAAAATATATTCAATGATTGATTAAACAAGATGAAATATCCCATGTTCACCCATCCTTTGCTAAGACGCATTTTTTTTTGCCAATAAACATGCCAATATTTTAAATGTTATCCCCCAAAGTTAGATATGATGATGCATACCCTTCTCGTCACTGTGCGTGCAGTAACTCAGTCTGATGCGGTTAGCCTAGATTAGCATAATTCATTGCCAACGCCAACATCGTCCTATTTGAATAATGTGACCAATAATCACAATGTGTAGAAATTTAAATGTGAAATGACAGCTATATTCTAAGCATGTGCATGCTTGGAACTACATTCTCATTCAGGCAAAGCACTGCTACTTGGGATTTTCAGAAGGAACACTGTGCTTTTTAGGTGCTGCATGCAAATCACTCTGCCCAACTAGTAGTGCTTCGCCTGAATTAGAACATAGTTCCGAGGATGTATGCTTAGAAAACACTGCATCTCATTTTACATTGATGTTTACATACAAATGGGAAAATGTTGGAGTTCTTTTGTCACTTTTGAGTTATACTGTAGGCTTGTTGCATCTGCCCACCTCAATGAGTTGTGCTAAACTAGGCGTGTCAGACTGAGTTACTGCACGCAAAGAGGGATATGCATCTGTGGTGTGTCCCTTTTTTCCTCTTGAGCAGACAGAAGGTCATCCACATGAGTACCAGGGCGAAGGCCTTCGCTGACAGTGATAATCCTAGGTTTGTAGAACATTGGCCATTTTGCAATAAACTTGCCTGAGATGTCTTCTCCAAATAGCATTGTGAAGTCTTGGTTAATCTAACACAAACAGAAACCATGTCAAAACATGGTACACAACACATTTAATAATTGGTACATCAAGCTAGTCTCTATTCTTACCAAGCCTGGTGTATCCAGGAATCGGGGAAAGTGATCTAGGATGACTGAAGACTGGTCTGGATCGTGTAGCATACTCTGACGGTGTTTGAAGGTTGGCTTCATTTTCTCTTTAACAACTGTTTGGTCTGCTGAATGCTTCATCACGGACATTGCTTCTCTGCATTCATCACCTGACAGCTGCTCAGATGTTGATGTCTCACGCAGGGTCTTAGGGCCATGTTGATCAGCAGACTTGGAGCTCCTCTTAAAGTCACTTGTAGTATTGCGCTGAACCGTTTTCAATCTGTAGACCAGGTAACCTTGGCCACTGTGAGGATCGTAGTAATGTTCCTGTCAGACAAGAACACAGCAAGAGGCACGGTCAATATTAAAATCCATCGAAGCTGATGTCTGTATCAGGACCTCAAAACAAGGCTTCTCTATACATGACCAAATTAGACTAAATTAGGAAATACTCACATAACCAGTTGGTGAAGCCTTATCCTTCAAATTGGGGAAAAGGGTGACTATTCCATAGGCATAGGACACACAGACATTGATTGGTGGGACCCTCCTACACCATAGCAGGACAGGGTCAGTTTGAAAAGTAGTTCAAATAAGTTTAACATGGCTGGTGTAAAAGCTTGAGAACAGAGTATATAACAGATATTTTAACAAGTATTTCAGTTATGAAGTAGACTACAACCCCAATTCCTAAAAGGTTGCTGCAAAAAGGACATAAATGGACATAAACATAAATGTCTTTCAACTTTCATGGAAAATAAGCACATTTTGAATTTTATGCCAGCAACACATCTCAAAAAGTTGAGACGGGGGCAACAAAAGGCTAGAAAAGTTGTGTAATAAACGACAAAAGGAGAAACATTTCACAACTAATTAGGTTAACTGGCACCATGATTGGGTATAAACATTTTTTAAAAAAAGCATTCGAGCCTCTCAGAAGTGAAGGTAAAGGTTAACATTTTGGGTGGCCAAATAATGAAATAAAAATAATGTTTTCATGAAATTACAAATCATTTGGGGATTTCATCTACAGTAGATAACAGCATGAAAATATTCAAAGAATCCAGAAAAAAAAAAGAAATGCCCCTGTCCCAACATTTGAGACATGCTGTTGGCATCATATTCAAAATGAAATATTTTCCAAAAAACAATAACTTTTTCTGTGCCAACAGTTGTTATGTTGGTCTTTGCACTATTCACAATTAGATAAAGGGATAACATAATTTGTAAATCATAGCATTCTGTTTTCATTAACATTTTACACAACGTCTTAATTTTTCTGGAATTGGGGTTGTATTTTATTGGTCACTTACCCATGACTCTCGATCATATCTGCCACTAGGATGTTGACAAGTTTTCTTCTTGTTTGATCAGAAAGGCTTTTGGTCGCGTTGTACTCTTTGAATGTCTTCACCCCCGGTTTTTTGATGTAGAGCTACATAGACTATCTGTAATATAGAGGTTGCATGTAAACTTGCTATGCATTTTGAAAATGGTTTCACATCCTACCAACAACCTAAGAACTACTTACATCTTTTGCTGCCTTACGGTCAGGTGGTCCTTCTACCAGTTGCCTTCTCCGTGCTTTGGTGCATTCTGTAATAACAGTGGAGCCTGAACTCGCAGACTCAACTGCAGAAGGAGGCCTCAGAGACTCAGCTAAGGGAAGGGGGCACAGTTTAATAATATTTAAGTTTAATTGGAAAATATATTTTACATAAAGCAACATCACCCAATTTTACCAATAGCAATATTGTTGTTTCTGTTCCTATTGACAGATGTACTCATTTTAAGTCACTCTAGACAAAAGAGTCTGCTAAATGACCTAAATGTAAATGCAATGGGAGGGGCATTTCTGTGTCTTACCAGAGTCCTCAGTGAACACCTTGAAAGACACTGCAGCAGATCTCACTAACTCATCAAAAATGTCAGCATCTACATCAACTCCTGATGAGTCCTTCAGGTCCACATCAGATTCGTTTGGCAGGTTGAATTTAGCTGAAACTGAGATCCAAAACAATTACTGTAATTTCTGAACTGTTAACCACAGCTGATACAGTAATTTTGTAAAATTCCTGCATCTCTGCAACTAATACTCGGGTGCAGCCTCTACACAGAAATGGTAGTCATTGGACTACCAATGCACTGCCGTGAGAAGGTGGTGATAATGTACTTAAAAGCTGTTTGGCAACAGCATCACAAAAAAGATGCCATTACGTTTTAACCTATAACACGATGAAATAACTGTTTTAGAATAAAACATTCATGAGGTTTATTCACTTGGCTGTTAATAATCAAGAACTGACCCATATTGGCAATAATAGGTGTAAAGAACTGACCCATATTGGCAATAATAGGTGTAATGAACTGACCCATTTTGGCAATAATAGGTGAGTTACCCTTTTACTTACCTTCTTGAAAGAACTGAAAGTAGTCATAGTTCATAGTTCATAGTGGTCATCCTTCATTGGTATTCGAACCCATTTCAGGACACCCTTGCACTCCACTTGAACCAGCATTTCTTTGCTAAAAAATAAATTGATACAACACAAATCTCAGGCAAACAGTTAAACATGTCAATGCACCAGTTTCAAAGATTAAGAATGACTGACATTTTTCTAGATTTTGTTTTATTAGTATTATACACTGTCTAATCTAATCTGTCAGGGTAGACAGGATAGGACCCAAGCGCAAGACTCTTTCAAACAAAAGTATGAACAACCACGTTTTATTAAGTATACAAACTATACTTACAAGACTTCCAACACGACACAGAAACAAACCGTCAAAGAACAGAGGAACAGGTAAATATACACAGACTAATTAACAGAAAGACAGAGGACTGGACTGGACCAAACTAATGAGACAGGAAGTGCAGACCATACAAGGGTGGAGACAGTCACATGAGTCAATCAGTCCCTGCAGGATCCTGACACGGTCATATAGCAATTAGCCTGTATATCAAGTCTCCTGCAAAATTGGGCAAATCCAAATATGTCCATGGTGACCTGAGCCTATCTGACTCCATACTGCCTAATACTACTACTAAAACAGTCATCTTCACTTCCACGAAACCCAGCATAGCCTAATCAAATATATTTATATTTATTTGAAATATCTGACTTATAGTCAGTGGGCAAATTTTTCGTTTTGTAGGCCTTCTTATAATTGTACAACATCGACATAATTGTCGTTATGAAGATTATATTCGGTGAAAATGAGCATGCATGCCAGTTGAGTTGTCAGTAGCAACTCTTTGTATTGGAGAAGACGAGTATTACAGGAGGCTAACATTCATCCCCCCCTGTTCACCACATCTATATTTTGCATAGCCTATTTCAGCCAATTCATCAACAGGGCTAAAGTAAATATTACCATTCCTTCTCTCACTACCATCTCAGAATGCCACCCTGTTCTCTTCCTTTATCTTTCTTCATGGTTGGTATATTACTTGATCAACTCGATGAATGAAGTCGGTGGTTGGGAAGAACATTCCGCTTCTTCCGGCCCCTTTGTACGTTCCGAAATACCGCGAAACCGCTAATGTTGATGGGAAGTGTAGTTTTCGCAACGTCTTTCTACCAGTAATGCTTTTTCGATGTTGCGATGTATTTTTGTAGACCAATATGGACATGGTTAGAAGTCCATGTAATAAGTCACACCAATCCTGTCAATGATGGCTAGCATACATGTTTTCACCATCTCAGCTTGCAGCAGCCAAATGTGACTACGTTAACGTTAACTTAACGTTAGCCAGCTTGCTAGTTAGCAATAATGTAACATGCTACTCCCGCTAAACACTGCGCATTGCAATTTTCAACTCTGACATAACCAATACAGCCTAATAACTTCACTTTTTAACAAGTCCAACGATATATTCCCGCTTACAGTTAGGTTCATTATCAGGGAGTAAACTGTTCACTAACGTTATAACCTGAGAGTAACGTTGAATCATGCTAAAATCTTTGCTATAACCTAGCTATTACCTAATGTTATAATACAAAACAGACGGTTACAACTTAAATAAGTACAAATAATGAAGCAAATATTAATTATGATAAAATAGGTGTATGACTAAGTCTTGAATACCCAGTCACACAGTCAAATTAATCACTTACCTTCTACCGTTTTGTGTATTCCCATGTGAAAGAAAATGGTGCAGGAGAAAGTTTTTCTTCTTGATCACGTCCTGGACAACCGTTATGTAAGGGCGTGGCTTAGATCTGCATCAACACCGTTGAGCTTAACACTCTGATTTGACAACGCAAATAAGTTACAGGCAACACTAGCAGTGCTAGTTTATAACTGTGTGGTGTTAAAATAACACCAACACTCTTTATTCAACACTGTCCCTAACATTTTAACACTCATATACAGTGGGCATCGCTTTCAAATGGCCACTTCAGTCGCGCATTACAAGGCGTGAAGCTGCGTGAAGCTTTAGTACCATTTTCAGCCACTGTGCGTCGCTCTGCCACTGTACATCGCTCGGCCTGCCGCCCCTTCTGAAAAAGCTCGATTTCCCTCGATTTAGGCTACTTGGGTATGGCTTAAGGCTTGACTACACGGTGGTAACGGAAATTGAAATTTGCTGTCTACATTATTGTCAGTGTTGGGTTAACGCAACTACGCAAATCAAAACAGTGGTGTGATAATTGAGCCAGTAGAGAAATAACTGTTCAGAATTAATCTGTAGCCTTGGGTAGGCTTCTGCAACGTTTTTAACAGGCTACGCTATAGAGTCAGACAACTATGACCCACGTTTTGGTTTCGTAAATTAATTTGCCCTACTTCTTGACTGCAATATAGTCAATTGACTGCTTGATATGTCATTTTTATTTTTCTGTACAATAAACAAATACATCTGCTTTATGCCGCAGAATTACATTCATATTTGGAACTTACATAGTCCAATGCATCGTTACACTACGTTAGTGTTTCCCAAAACCATAGTAGCAACCACTATCGTAAAGTTGTGTAGTTACAACTACACCTCTCAACCTGTGGTAGAATGCTAGTAGAAGCATAGTTCCAGGGATCTTCATGTCAAAGACGTCACTGACGCCAGTTATTTGTTTGCAAATTAATAATTATAAATATATTTAGGTTTCTAATTGATATTTACACTTCTAACCACCATACATCCATTTTAATCCATTTTAAAATGCCCAAGCCAGAAAAAACATAAATTAAAAGTCAATTTGCAGCCATGTGCACGTAAGTAAAAGTCACACACCTGCAGATAATAATAAGGTGGTGCGCACTTTTTGACGAGTCAGCTGAGAATATGTAGACTTTGATTTTCATGGAGGGGGGGGGGGTCCTTGTTAGTTTACGCAAACCAAGCCAAGAAGACTGATTCTGATTTTGATAATATGATCTGCACAAAAGATAAACTTAGGTAAACAACAATGTCAATGTTGTTGTCAAAATCTTAACCCAAATTCGAACTCTTGGACAGGGGACTGGTAAGTGCTGTGCAACGGCGGCTGTCATCTGCTGGCCTTAACTCAATGCGCCACAGAAGTATGTGCAGGTGCCCGTTCACGTGCTACTAAACGTCATTAACCACCTTAGTTTCTGGACTATCATGGTCCAAACTTACAGTACTATGTAAGTACGACAGTTTTGGGAAACAGTCGTAACTTACATGTTGGTTAGTTGAACGATGCATCCTGTTAGTAAAAAGCTAACCTCCGTAGTTGTACAGGAAACGCACCCCAGATCAGCTTGTAGGCCATTAGCAATCTGTTTATTTTATTTTATGAAGCCTACACAGTAGATCACATGCCACATTCTCACTTTCAATAGACAGATGCAATAGCCATTGGTCAAGTATTGAGTATAAAGCAATTAAGATAAAAATTCGTTAAAACGAATAGCATTTTGCAATTTGACAAAACACTGGATTAAATATCGTTAATCGTTAGGCACAGGAGAAAACTTGTACATCTATTGGCCCGTGGGGAAATCACATGCCAGTTGCCTCTCCCTTCAGTGCTATGACTCGTTTGGCTGTGAGCTTGTTTCGCCAAAAAAAAAAAGTATTGCAGATATCAATGCGTCTTTGTTCATGGGTTTGGCCTCACAGCAGAGGCTTAGACAACTATGACCCACGTTTTGGTTTCGTAATTTGCCCTACTTATTGACTGCAATGTAGCCAATTGACTGCTTGACAGGTTATTTTTATTTTTCTGTAAAATAAACAAATACATCTGCTTTATGCCGCAGAATTACGCACTTGGCCAGCCTATAGAACGGGCACATTTTGGAGAGAATAGAGAATGTACGCACGCAAGAATCTGTAGGCTATTTGTGGCTGGTTACCAGCAAACAATGTTTAATGCATTAACTCAAGACGTCAAACATTTTCTAAACAATACAAACAGAAAGGATGCAGCAGGCAGCAAATGTAGAAGAGTCATTTCCAGTGGAAGAACAAAATGCTGAATGAAGTCCAAAGATATGAAGTCATATCTGGCAAGTTGTTATTTTTTGAAGACGTAAATGGTTGGGCTATAGGCCTAGTTTGCAAGAAGGAGACATAAAGCGTGAGCATGCCACACTATCCACAGCTGTGGTAGCGGGGGGTAGGAGGATTACTGTTAGTAGTATTAGCGCAGGATTTATATAAAATTCTTCAACAGAAGGCCTGCCTTAAATGCAGGCTTGCCCAAAAAAGGCCTTTGCTTTGCGCAGCCTACAGTAAGTAGGTCTTAGTGAGTTAGGAGTCCTCTAGACTTCTTTTCAGCTGTCTCAGAGGTGGAAAGTTGCGTTCGTTGGGGGCAGGGCCGGATTAACAATTCATAGACCCTTGGGAACAAATGTCTGATGGCCCCCCCCTGCCCCCCAGCCAACGTGAATCGGGCGGTCAGTTAATAGGCCTATCGTGAAGATTTGTATTGCCATTTAAGGCACGAGCGCATCTGTGAGGCCAAGCCTCACCAAGTAGCCCGTTTGTTTACAACTAACATTACATTTAATTAAACTGCTTATAGGCTATGCCGAAAAAGTTTCAACATTTTGAATATCAGTGTCGGGTGAATTAGGAAATGCCTTATGGCTGAAAGCTGCTTGGGATCCCCCCTGTCAAGCAATAACCATACAAAAAGTTAAAAACAGATGACATGATGCGCGTCACTGACATAATGCACTAATAATATAGCCTAGATATTCCAATATATTCGAATACATGTGTTTATTTTAGAGGGGATATTCGAACGTAATTTTTTAGCAATTTTGACAGCCCTAGTCCACTGTAGGCTACGCCAATTGTCTATTAACACCTTCCACCTAACCCCGGTGAGTGGGGGTCGCTATAATGCGTGTGAAATAGCACCATTGAGTAGCCTATGCGAAATAGCCTTAAAATCGTTCCGGTGTTGTGTGCCTTCTGGTTTCTCCACCTACTGGTTTCCTTTGCGCTGCATGCGCTGCAGCAGTTGTCAGACATTCACAAACAAGTTGTTTTAGGCGGTTTGAAGTCGCTTTTTCATACGCCATGATGAGCTATATTATATTACAGCCACTGACAAAAGACATGTAAAAATATATGTTTTGAAAACTAGCATTAAACTGATTCGATCCCGCAAAAGCAACACATGCGTGACTCTCCATCCTGATTCCCTACTCTTTGAGCCAACTAATATGTTACGCGAATCAATTAACTATTGTAGGCTACCATTAATTAATAACGTAGGCAACACCCAGGTAACATGTTGTCCAGGCTATCTGAAACAAGGGGTTGCCTCTCATCTACAACAACTAGTTACCTTGGGCTGCTACAGTCGTCAGAGCACTGTGCACAGTAGGCCTATGCTACTCTTTGTGGTTGATCAACTAAAAATAAAAGATGTATTTGGTGATGACGTTATTGTAGGCTAACCCCTGCACATAAAGCTGTCTGCGTGTTGTAGGCTAGATTTGCGTGAGTTCTTTCTATCTGCTTTACTTTTGTGAGTTGCGACCACCTAGGCTATGTTATAGACGTTCTATGAGGGACCAGTGTTTAGCTGTGTCACACACAATAAGCTTTGTCAGACTACTTTTATGTTATTTGATATTACAAAATGATATTTAGGGCTATATACATTTTAAACATTCGGGGCTGAAGACCCGACAAAGCCTTGCGTTAATTCTTCAGGTGGGAAGTGTCAGGAATTTTCATACAAGAGACGCTCTCATTGGTGGTTAGTATATGAAGAAGGGAATTGACAGCAACATATCCAATCACATTATATGAGATGCTGAATTTAACATAAACTGCGATGTTTGATTTTAAATGAATGTAAATTTAGCCGGGACTGTAAGCTGGCATACGTGGGTGCTCGATGTTTTCAGTGGGTGCCCGAGAGACGGAGCACCCATGGTATCGGCGCCTATGACAAGCGTATCTCGCGGTTGCATCCATTACAAACAAACATGCAATGTGAACGTCTGGGATTGGGGAGAGCACTAAATGCTCTTCTGAATAAGCACGAAGTCAAGCCTTTAAATGAAAAACACTCTTTAATAATCAAAAAAATAAACGCTAATGAAGTAAACTTGTGACCATCAACAATAGTTTATCGCCTGTAACTCTGTGATAACAGGACGTAACAGGAAGGCATTTGGCTGAGCAACGGAGGTTAATATGCTCTATATTTTGTCCAAATGATGTCTGTCTATCATCGTTGCACTCGGAGAAAACCAGAATGTTTAATTTGTCCTGCGTTTGTTCTACGGCTGCAAACGGGATTCACTCGCTGTTAACAAAATATTTCAGGGCAGGCATATATCTGGCTATTAAATTATTTCTAAACCAGTCTGCTAAAGTCTGTAGTGAAGTCTGTGTAGGGTTTTCCAGCTCATTTCTTTTTACGAGACACCCTGCTCACTTGAGACCTCTGCCGGTTGTTGCAGCGTCGTTGCAGCGTCACTGGAAAAATACAAATTAAAGTCGCGTGATGCCGCGTGCGGACCGTGAGGGAAGCTGGCCAAGTCGAAGCACTGCCCACTGTATTTGCTGTGTGTGGTGAAATGTAAGGTCCAGTATAGGAACCCACGCTGCCCAGTACAGGAACCCACGCTGCCCAGTACAGGAACCCACGCTGCCCAGTATAGGAACCCACGCTGCCCAGTATAGGAACCCACGCTGCCCAGTATAGGAACCCACGCTGCCCATAGGAACCCACGCTGCCCAGTATAGGAACCCACGCTGGCAGCTCAGTTAGTGTGTGCTTCACCTCACTGTGTGTTCATGCAGGCAGCTCAATTCATTTGGGATAAATGCAGAGATCAAATTTCCCTCACGGGATCAAAAGAGTATTTATACTTATACTTATACATACACACACATACACACACACACACACACATACTTGATCTCACTGTGTGTGTGGGTAGGAGGTGTGCAGTGTGCAGTGCCTTGAACTCGGTGACTCGCAGGGTGTCACACCAACACAGGAACCACTTACCTGGCCATTGTCTATGACTCACCTGTAATCCAAAGGAACCTCTTACCTGGCCATTGTATATGACTCACCTGTAATACAAAGGTGGGTCGAGGAAGTAAAAATTGAAAATCGTGCAAAGTCCACCACCATGGTTGGGTTTTATCATAGCTGATGACATTCCCTTAAGACAAAGTTCCCAGCAGGGCCAAGCCTAAATGCTGTCAGTTAATCAATGAATTCTGGTGTGTCTACCTCCAGGTGAGTGAAATGGAATATGAAGACATGTTGTGATAAATTGTTTAAGTCAAACATTCACTCAACAGTTGTGAGATGAGTAATTCTGCTGTAAAATGCTTTAACGTCATAATTTCAGAGTTTCACTTTAACTCCATGACCCAATGTAAATACTGTACATTTTCAATATGTGCTTCGGCAGTACAATGTATGTATATATTCGTATAATACATGATTTGACACATGAGTCCAGATATCCAGAGGGCATTCCTCTTGCTGCGCTCATGTCAGCAGCCATTAATATCAAGTCAGTTTGGTTCACTTAACGTATTTGGGTTGAGCCTGGAGCAAACCATGCTGCACCCTGCGTCACAAGGGAGACCTCAAGCACCCCTGAGTGATTTGGATCAGGCTGTCTTGGTCTGCAGCCCAGTGTTTGTTGTGTTTTCCACATGCCCTATACAAAGGAAGGAAGCACAACAGGCTTCAATTCAAAGTATTCTAAAACCTGTAGATGTGAATCTGCCACGATGTGTGTGTGTGTGTGTGTGTGTGTGTTAAAACCTGCAGATGTGATGTGTGTGTGTTATGCAGTTATATTTGTTCTTATCACTGCACAGCAAATTAATAATTTGTATTGATGACTTTGGAATAAGGATAGCACCCATTTCTAAGTTGACTGTCTTGCTGTCATTGCTGACAAATGCTTTCATTTTTGATCTCTTTTTAGTCATCTGTCACTGGATGATTTTTACCAGGAGACACTTCCCATAAGCAGTGGCCTTTGGAAACTAAAAGGAGAATCTTCTAGTCTGTTGTATTCATTATGTTGTGGGTGTGTCACTATTAACAGAAAAAAGTAGACGATGGAGCAAAATGTTATGGAAGCTCTTCATTGGTGATAGTAACAGAGGAATGGATATGATTTGCTTTACTAGACATCTATCTTTGTTCATCTTTTTATCACAGTAGCAACAGATACAAAAAGTTATTCTTGAAAGACAGAAAGCTAAAAAGTTAGGCTGATGATAGATTATAGAAAGATGATAGAAAGTTAAGTGTCTACCTGATAGAATATCACAAGTAAAGATTCTATCAGGTAGACAAGTAGACTTGTGATATTTCAAACTTTGAACCTGACGTCACTAATTCAGGATGGGAAGACTTACCTCTGCGTTGACACAAAATCCTCTTCGGCCAAAAGTCATTGCTTGTTTGACGCTAATAATAAATGAACTATGACCGTGCACACTAATTAATAGACTTGTAGCGAAGACAGTCTCTGCTTTTGCAGATATATAGTCAACTTAAAAGTGTTTGGACCTTCACATTTTTTTAAGTTGAGTTAAGAGAAGTGTTTGAAATGTATATTTCAAAAATCAATTGCTCATAGAGGCGGGTTGCCTGAGTGACTCACCTTAAATGTGCAGCTCTGGAGCACACACAGCTCTTCCTATTACGCGTTAGTTTAGCAATGACTTGAAAACATGCAATGGATGCCTTTAACAATGCAGAAAGGCAATGCATCCAACCTGCTGCCAGGCTTGGGATTACTCCTTGAATGTGAGAAACTGAGGAACATCCACCCAGCCAATACTCAGGCCTAGAATCCTATAGTTTCATAATCATTTCTGTGGTAATGTAGAAATGGTGTAATATTGTTTGACATATTGTTTTGGAGTTAAGGTTCAGAGTTGGTGAGAAAGCTCGTCCAGGCGTTCAGCTTTGATCAGTGTCCTTCCCCACACGTCACAGTGAACATGTTCATGCCAGACTCCCGGTGAGCTGTGGGGTGTGAGGACATGAAACATCAAAGATGGCTTTCCTTTGACTTGTTTTGTGGCGTTACAGAAGGAAGCCTCGCGCATCCAAAGCAAACACCACTGCCATTCTTAGACACAGCTAAACAGAGACACACTGATCTGAGCTTCCTGTGTTTTGATGGCCCTTTTAAAATTAGAAATGAAACAAATAGAACAATTAAACATCGGACAATTAAAACCTCTATAAAGTTTCCACAAACACCACATAAGATGTCAGATTGTACACTCATTCAAGCCCTTGATGTGAGGCTGTCCAAACAAACAACCGTGAAAGTCTCATTTCCAGAGCGAAGCAGCTCACCCTGAACCCACTGGACCTGCAGGCCAACCTTTTTGTATTTTGTCTGTTTTGATCAAGACTACTTTATGACATAGCAACACGATTGTAAATGTATTATTAATTTCACTCCAACCTTTACACAGACAGAAATTCCACATCCTGTATTTTTGTCTTGAATTTGACTCCCTCTGTCAGGCCAGGGAACACGTGCTCCAAGGTTAGATCCTCTCTTGACAATCAATCAGCTGCTCAATGAGACTTAATTTAGCTCTAATTGGATTATCTGGTTGGACTCCCAACTGGCGGGCATTCTGAATGCTGAGACTCTGGTCTTCGTTAAAACCAGCCCCTGACCGTGGGAACGCTGCCATTTGCCCTCCATCAGCAGCAACCTAGCCTGGGTGAGCTGCCATTTGCCCTCCATCAGCAGCCTGGGAACGCTGCCATTTGCCCTCCATCAGCAGCCTGGGAACGCTGCCATTTGCCCTCCATCAGCAGCCTGGGTGAGCTGCCATTTGCCCTCCATCAGCAGCAAGCTAGCCTGGGTGAGCTGCCATTTGCCCTCCATCAGCAGCAACCTAGCCTGGGTGAGTTGCCATTTTCCCTCCATCAGCAGCCTGGGTGAGTTGACCGGCTGTGAGGGTGCTTCCACTGGCCCCGGCCCGCGTGGCACTTCCAGTTAGCCTCTCCTAGATGACCTACGGGAGGTCTTACGGCACGTCAGCGTGTTATGTGTGTTATGCAAACGCTGGTTTTGCATGCTCAGTAGCCTGGGGTCGATGTGGCCGTGCTGTCGCTGCTGGTGCAGTCATGGATTTCCCATTGTTTCCTAGAGACGGCAGGATGCAGCCACACGCAGGCCAACATGTGCTGCTCCGCCAGTTTGGAATGGCAGGTGGAGTTATGCAAAGCTGAAATAGGCCTACATTCTGGAAATAGATTGAGATACTATAATCCACTATGTTCACTATAATTCACTATGGCCACTATAATCCACTATAATCCACTATGGTCACTATAATCCACTATGGTCACTATAATCCACTATGGCCACTATAATCCACTATGGTCACTATAATCCACTATAATCCACTATAATCCACTATTGTCACTATAATCCACTATAATTCACTATGGTCACTATAATCCACTATAATTCACTATGGTCACTATAATTCACTATGGCCACTATAATCCACTATGGTCACTATAATCCACTATTGTCACTATAATCCACTATAATTCACTATTGTCACTATAATCCACTATAATCCACTATGGTCACTATGGCCACTATAATCCATTATGGTCACTATAATCCACTATGGCCACTATAATCCACTATGGCCACTATGGTCACTATAATCCACTATGGCCACTATAATCCACTATGGTCACTATAATCCACTATAATCCACTATAATCCACTATGGTCACTATAGCCACTATGGTCACTATAATCCACTATGGTCACTATAATCCACTATGGCCACTATAATCCACTATAATCCACTATGGTCACTATAATCCACTATGGTCACTATAATCCACTATGGCCACTATAATCCACTATAATCCACTATGGCCACTATAATCCACTATGGTCACTATAATCCACTATGGCCACTATGGTCACTATAATCCACTATAATCCACTATGGTCACTATAATCCACTATGGCCACTATAGTCCACTATGGTCACTATAATCCACTATAATCCACTATAAACTATGGTCACTATAATCCACTATGGCCACTATGGTCACTATAATCCACTACAATCCACTATGGTCACTATAATCCACTATAATCCACTATGGTCACTATAATCCACTATGGCCACTATAATCCACTATGGTCACTATAATCCACTATAATCCACTATGGTCACTATAATCCACTATGGCCACTATAATCCACTATGGTCACTATAATCCACTATGGCCACTATAATCCACTATGGTCACTATAATCCACTATGGCCACTATAATCCACTATAATCCACTATGGCCACTATAATCCACTATGGCCACTATGGTCACTATAATCCACTATGGTCACTATAATCCACTATAATCCACTATGGTCACTATAATCCACTATGGCCACTATAATCCACTATGGTCACTATAATTCACTTAGTATGGTCACTGCTCTTGGAGACCACTGGCCAAAGCCTTTTTAACAACTGCAACTTGGACGCTCGCTGATGAGCTGACTCTCTCCACCTTAATGTACAAGTTATTTTATTGATATTTATGCTCCTAATCTAATCTGACCTGATATACTTACATCTTTTACTCCTAATCTAATCTGACCTGATACTGTGTGAGACCCTAGTGTGTGTGTGTGTGTGTGTCTGTGTGTAAGACCCTAGTTTGTGTGTGTGTATGTGTAAGACCCTAGTGTGTGTGTGTTTTTGTGTGCAAGGCTCTAGTGTATGTGATTTCTATGTATGCTTCTATCTATGGTTGCAATTTTAAAAAATTTGCGAGTACAGTCCATGTATTGGATTTTTCTTGCAGTGGAATGTTGATGTGCTTTTCCATAACTGCCAACACGTGGCACTGGTATGAAAGGAGGGTAAGGACTGTGGGTAACTGGGCAAGTACCTACAGAGTGTTTGAGAAAGACAGTGCAGTATTTCACAAATGTCTTGCTATCCAGAGGGTTCTCTCTGTAATAACGCTGGCTTGCTATCCAGAGGGTTCTTCAGAGGGTTCTCTCTTTTAGAACAGTGTCTTGCTATCCAGAGGGTTCTCTGTTTTAGAACAGTGACTCTTGCTATCCAGAGGGTTCTTTTTTTCAGAACAGTGTCTTGTTATCCTGAGTGTTCTCTCTTTAAGAACAGTGTCTTGCTATCCAGAGGGTTCTCTTTGTAGTAACGCTGGCTTAAGTGGCCGGGAAGTTTCTTGCCAAAAGGCTTTTTTTCTGAGGGTTTTTTCTGTGGGGTATCTGGAGACACTGATGCACTGTTTCCCTCGCTCCCGGCTACTTTGAGAGAAAATGAAAGACACACACTCAAATACTGTCACACGCACGTTCATAGACATACACTCACACATACTGACTCACAAGGAAGTGTTCTGTTAATGTCTCGACCCATGCTGTCTGCATAGTGCACTTTCCTTTTAAGCATGACAACTGCAGCGGCAGCTGAGTTTGCCTTCGAGCATGATGGCTGGTCTGGTGAGCAGTGGGCCGAGTGAGTGTGTAACCCAGGAGTAGGTAGATTAGCCTGTGGCTGGTCAGCAGGATTAGAGAGGTGTGGTGGGACTCCAGCTAGCGTTAGCCAGGTAGATTAGCCTGTGGCTGGTCAGCATGATTAAAGAGGTGTGATGGACTCCAGCTAGCGTTAGCCAGATAGATTAGCCTGTGGCTGGTCAGCAGGATTAGAGAGGTGTGGTGGCGGGATTGGATGTGGTGCTGTATCAGGGAGTGAGAGTGTGACTGGGGCTGCTTTGTCATGTTTCTGTAAATGTGCTTTGTCATGTTTCTGTATGTAAATGTGCTTTGTCATGTTTCTGTATGTAAATGTGTTGCAGTACATACACGTTTAGAACTACGGGAGCCGTCACACATCAAAACTGGCACTAGTTCTGGACTCCAAGGCACGTTGAAGCATAAACCTCTCTCTGAATAAGCAATAACAACATATTAATACAATTTTGTGTACTATTTTATTGCCATTGCTTATGTGTGATGCCAATGAAACACTCTTTAGGCCACGGAATAAATAGTTTAATTTTGCCTGTTAACCGAGCTACTGAAGCTAGCTAGCTAACGTTAGCACAGTAAATGGAAAGTGAATGGGAACGGCTAGTTATGTTCGCTAGCTAGGTAGCAGCTAAGGACTTTGGTTAAATTTGTATATTGTTGCAAACTAACCTGAAATAACACACGTTCAGCAACTTTGTGGTAGTCTACTAGTCCTAGCAAAACTATGTTAGGTTAGGTTGTCAATTGTCTCTGGGTCTAGAAACTAGAGATCAAGTGAGCCGGTGACAGATCACAAAGTTATTTTTCTCTTTATTTATTTCGTTGGATTTCAATGTCAGATTGTTAGAAAGACATATGACTTGTAGAAAATGGGCTCGTAACTTACATTGCTGAATGTAGGGAAATTCTGCAGATGAATCCAAGCTAATGTTTTTTCTATGCATGCAGACACCAAAGACTGAGCTGTATTTCGCATACGTCCCTTGCTGGCCACCGTTATTTTAAAATGGTACACGTACACGGCAAGTCGACACTGCACTATGTAAATGTAAATGAGGATTTCTAAGCCAATAGGTATGCTTCGATTTGGTGGTGGTGGTAATTAAATATGAATGTGGCCACATTTATGAATGGGAAATATTGATGTTGTTAACAAACAACTGAAAACGTTCCACAGGGGCCCTTTACGTAATAAAAGCAGGCCTGGTGGGCAGTGTGGCTGTTGCTGGCTCCATATTGATCAACTCTGGACTGCTTGGGTGCTAAAGAGGGGTGTGGCTTGTGATCAGCTCAGTACAGGGAAATCAGAGGGAACACCTTTGGAATTAGACCCAGTGGTCATGTTTTTATTCAGCCTTTAAATCCAAATACTATTTGGGTTTCAATCGCATGACTGAACTATATGTATTAAACAGGTAAAATGGAATGCCACATAAGACATTCAGAAGTAAGACGCAGTTTACCCCAGACTTTCTTTTGAATCTAGTCTATAGTCTAGTTTAGACTCTAAACCAATAGCTCTGTTTTCAATTAACTCACTCTGGTGGTATGCCAGGAGTATGAGATTGAGATGAGAGTATTATAAAGACAAAATAATCATTTTTAAATGTTAAAAACTTTTTAAAACTAGATTTCGTCTTTCTTGAGGGGAAAACATGTATATTCAGCCAATAGGAGGCAATAGGCTCACTAGGCTAGTTTAACTGTTCTAACACGTCCAAATAGGAAGTGTTAGAAAAAGAAGTGTGGTGAGCACGTCTAGCAGCAAAGCAGAAACTGAACATTTGTGGTTGTAGCTGACAGTCAATAATAAATAATATTCATATTAGGAATAGTAATAGCCTTCTGTGTAAATTACGCAGTTGGATTGGCCTATGCTACTGTATATTAATGCCGGTCATAATGGTGGTCTAAACTATTTTGTTCATAGGATGAAAAAACAAACACAGTGCTTTAGTGTGAGCCCATACAAGGACTTGGATCCTTCAAATGATCTGCAACATTCTGTCTGTAAATGGCTGCAATTCCGCCAATCCAAATTAGACCATGTACTTAGCAGGGTTTTGAGCGCTCCACTGCTGTGTGATGAGACGAGAGTGTGTGTGTGTGTGTGTGTTAGAGGGACAAAGACACAAACACTAACACACACACACACACAGACAGACACACACACACACACAGACACGCACGCACGCACGCACACACACACACACACACACACAGACATGCACACACACACACACACACACACACACACACACAGACACACACACACACAGACATGCACGCACACACACACACACACACACAGACACACTCACAGAGACACGCAGACACACACAATGAACTGATAGTTGATGCTCCACACAGAAAACTGGGATGTCACATTTATTTGGGTCATTTCACAAGAGATTCAACACCAATATCTGTGCCTCAACATGTGTGTGTAAGATCAAGAGATTCAACACCAATATCTGTGCCTCAGCATATGTATTCAACACCAATATCTGTGCCTCAACATGTGTGTGATGTGATGTTGGATAAGTGTGTGTGTAATGAACAGAGGTACCAGCACCTGGACAGAACTAAGGGGCAAAAATACAATTCCATAATGCAACATTCAATAAGGTTTGAGACTGGTACACCACCTGACCAATCTGGATAGAGACTGGTAGACCACCTGACCAATCTGGATAGAGACTGGTACACCACCTGACCAGTAATCTGGATAGAGACTGGTAGACCACCTGACCAATCTGGATAGAGACTGGTGTGGTGTGCTACTCTCAGTCCAAGTGCGAAGACAAGAGTGTGTTTTGTCTAGCCCGATCTTGAAATCCCCCTGTTGGTCTGTCACTAGAGGCTTCTGATGTGGCATTCATTGCAAGCGTCTCAATCACCCACTATGTGGTTACTGTTTTAGACTTGATTTAGATTTAGTGTTATTTAGTATAATTGTATTTTAGTATATTCTTTATCTTCTACTATCCTTATTGCTTACTTGTGCTTTTTTTATATTATACACTTTTAATTACTTTTTCTGCTGTTAGTGAATGTTGTGTGTGATGTCTGTATGCTACTGAGACCTTGAATTTCCCCTTGGGGATCAATAAAGTATCTGTCTATCTATCTATCTATCTATCTATCTATCTATCTATCTATCTATCTATCTGTATCTATCTGATGTGGCATTCTGATGTGGGTGCTCAGCAGTAGAGCCGGTTTGGACTTAAGGGCCTTGCTTGCGCTCACACTAATTGAGCTCTGAGGGACACTTGTGCATCTGTCCAATCTAACCAGAAACTGATTTTGCTTTTTTCCTCTCCTCCTGTACAGAATGAAGATTTCCCACCCATTAAGAAAGCCCCTTCCTCTTAATGCCTCAGTGTAAAGTGGATTATGTAAACCGGATGACAAACTAGTACAAAAGGACCCCATGGTGTAAACGATAGTGATTGATTTGTAGACATCAGTTTTGTGCTCTCTGACTTTGGAAGTTTCCCCTGGTGGCACAGAGGAACATAGAGACCGCGCCAGACCAACGCGAGCAGACCAAGCCCCTGTAGAGGCGGCACCAGACCAAGCCCTACTCCGCGGCCCTATAGAGGGCCATGCCCAACCTGCTCAATGCTGATGCATCCTTCAGCTCCAAACAGGAGCTTCTGGACCTCCACGATGGCCCCATTGGCCCGGTGCTGGACACGCCGAGCCCGGTGGAGTCACAGGCGGACAGCCCCTCGGCCTCCAGCCTCGGCAGCCCGGTGGGAGACGACCTCCAGATGTGCGCCGGGGACGGGTTGGCGGACGCGGCACAGGGGTTGAAGTTCGTCCCCTCGGACGCAGAGAACCTGTGCGGCTGGGGAGGACTGACCCCGCGGTCCATCCAGACGTTCAACACGCCACGCTGGGTGCTCTTCTTCCTGTGCGTGGCCTCCTTCCTGCAGGGCATGATCATCAACGGCTTCATCAACACCGTCATCACCTCCATCGAGCGCCGCTTTGACCTGCGCAGCTATCAGGTAGGAGTCTGACTAAAACACAGGGGGAGTAGGAGTCTGACTAAAACACAGGGGAAGTAGGCGTCTGACTGAACCACAGGGGAAGTAGGCATCTGACTGAACCACAGGGGAAGTAGGCGTCTGACTGAACCACAGGGGAAGTAGGCGTCTGACTGAACCACAGGGGAAGTAGGCGTCTGACTGAACCACAGGGGAAGTAGGCGTCTGACTGAACCACAGGGGAAGTAGGCATCGACTTCCTGTAATGGAACGCGGGGCTTCACAGTCTACATAAGAATGAGTATGAGCCTTGCACGCAACAGTGGTTTTAAAAGAGGTTATAGGTGACTGCACTGCTTTTCCTGTTGTAGACATATGCATGACACAGTTTCCTGTCATATAGACGTATGCATGCACAGTTTCCTCCCTCTACTGTATTGCCGTTATGTACCTCATGACAATGCAAACGTGGACGTAAATGAGGCTGCCAATGCAAATGTGTCTCCTCCCTTCTCAGGCTGGTCTCATCGCCAGCCACTATGACACTGCATATACTCACAACATGTGTGTGAAGTAAATGTGTCTATTACAGTATCCTGGATGAAGTCAGTCTATGTGCCTCTAAGCTAGCTTCTTAGGCTGCAGTAAACCTTGTAGCTTTGTCTGTGTGGTAATGCTAACTCTAGCTTTGTCTGTGTGGTAATGCTAACTCTAGCGTCATCTGTGTGGTAATGCTAGCTCTAGTTTCTTCTGTGTGGTAATGCTAGCTCTAGCTTTGTCTGTGTGGTAATGCTAGCTCTAGCGTCTGTGTGGTAATGCTAGCTCTAGCTTTGTCTGTGTGGTAATGGTAGCTCTAGCTTTGTTTGTGTGGTAATGCTAGCTCTAGCTTTGTTTGTGTGGTAATGCTAGCTCTAGCTTTGTCTGTGTGATAATGCTAATGTGTCTCCTGCTCCCTCCTCAGGCGGGTCTCATCGCCAGCTCCTATGACATTGCTGCCTGCGTGTGCCTTGCCTTCGTCAGCTACTTTGGGGGCACGGGGCACAAGCCGCGCTGGCTGGGTTGGGGCGTGCTAGTCATGGCGCTGGGCTCGCTGGTGTTCGCGCTGCCCCACTTCACCACGCCGCCGTACCAGGTCAGCGTGCCCGAGCGGACGGGCCTCTGCTCCAGCAACGTGACGGACACTTGCCAAGACAGCGCGGGCAGCGGCCTCTCGGCGTACCGCTACGTCTTCATGCTCGGCCAGTTCCTGCACGGCGTGGGCGCCACCCCGCTCTACACTCTGGGAGTCACCTACCTGGACGAGAACGTCAAGTCCAGCTACGCACCAGTCTACATAGGTGAGCACAGTCATATCGATACATGCACATGCAGACACCACCTGCAGCTCAGCCCCCCGTGTGTAGCATCTCCATCATACATCACCTGCAGCATGTAGCATCTCCATCATACACCACCTGCAGCTCAGCCCCCCATGTGTAGCATGTAGCATCTCCATCAGCTGAAGCAGGCCTGCATCGAAGGCCATACACAACAGAAGAAACCTAACAACAGCATGTGCATGCCTAGAATGAACCACCCTACGCTGAGTTAAAAAACAGCCCTTACGCTGAGATAAAAAACAGCCCTTACACTGAGATAAAAAAACAGCACCGATATCAGTCCTAATATTGACACTGCTTAGTGGAGAAAGGCTTGATGGCTCCTTAGATATATCCTGCTAGCATCACTTAGAGATGGCTCCTTTGAGATATCATCTCACAAACAAAGGGCTTTTAGCCAACTTTTCATCAGGTCAAACACTTGTATACAGTCCTCACATGGAATGTAGGTGACATCATGAAAGGCCTTGTAGAAGCAAACAGAGGAAAGAGCCTTCTCGTCAACTCTGTTCACCCATGCCTGACCCTCAAGCAACCCTAAAACAGAACTGATGTAGTGGAAAGAATGATTAATGAACACATACTTTTGTTACGGCTGTATGTGATCTCAGTGCTGTGTGTGTGTGTGTGTGTGTGTGTCGGTGTGTGTGTTTGTGTGTGTGTGTGTGTGTGTGTTCGTGTGTGTGTCTGTGTGTGTGTTTGAGTGTGTGTGTTTGTGTGTGTATTGTTACGGCTGTATGTGTTCCCAGTGCTGTGTGTGTGTGTGTGTGTGTGTGTGTGTGTGGCTGTATGTGTTCCCAGTGCTGTGTGTGTGTGTGTGTGTGTGTGTGTGTGTGTGTGTGTGTGTGTGTGTGTGTGTGTGTGTGTGTGTGTGCTGCTTTGGGCCTTAAACAGGCCTGTGTGGCTGCAGAGTGGTGTGCGTGTGCTCCCAGGGTCACACATACGCACACAGGGGACAGAGAGGAGTCATTGGGTGTGTGAGTGTGTGAGTGTGTGTGTGTGTGTGTGTGTGAGTGTGTGTGTGTGTGTGTGTGTGTGTGTGTGTGTGTGTGTTCTCCCGTTCTCCCTACCTCTGCTCAGGTGCGCTGCATGTGACACGCTTAATGAGGAGCACCTGGCCCTTGGTCTTGTCTCAACGCTGTACATAGCCTGGCTCAGTAGCAGGAAGTTCCTCCTTTAACGCTCTCCTGTTTGTCTCATGAAAGCATTTTTTTCCTTTCTATGTATATTTATTCCCACCATTTCATCTCCACAGTTTGACCAGTGTTCTTCCTCACCCTCCTGGATCTTGTTTGTCTTTTTCGAACATTTTCTCCTGATTTCTCCTGAAGTTGTGAGCTCATTTTTGTCCCTCTCAGGCTTCCGTATCCCTTCGCCTCCATGTGTTTGTGTTTATCAGTGAGGCCCACCGGCTCCACCCTACACATCAATAGAGGCTCATGAATGGTGGCCCTCCATGGCCTGCATATCAAAGGCAGTCGGGGACAATCAGAAGCCAGTCAGCCCATGGGTTGCGTGGGCCTCGTCCAATGAGCTGGAGTGTTATTGATCGGATGATCGGAACAACAACACCTTGTCCAATGAGCTGGAGTGTTATTGATCGGATGATCGGAACAACAACACCACGCATAAGAGCCCAAAGGGGCTTAATTTACTCCCGTGTGCAGTTTTTGGCGACAGGAGTAAAGATACCCCTTGTGGCACACTAGCGGACTGTCTCCACTCCTCATCCTCTCTTCATCTCTTTCTCTCTCTCTTTCCCTCTCTTCCTCTCTCTCTCTCTATCTCTCTCTCTCTCTCTTTCCCTCTCTCTCTCTGTCTTTCTCTCTCTCTCTGGTTCCCAGGGATCTTTTACACGGCAGCCATTGTTGGACCGGCAGCTGGTTACCTGCTGGGAGGATTCTTCCTCAACATCTACACAGAGACGGATCAAACGTGAGTGATGTTGGCTCCACTTCCTGCCCACTCTGGGTCCACTTCCTGCTTACTGTGGGTCCGTGCCAGATGTTGTGTTTACAGTGTGGTCACTAATGGTTGAAATGTTTCTCACTGTTGTTAATATGCTTTTCTCCTCACAAACATTTGTTTGCTTTGGGCAAAAGCGTCTACAGAAGACAAACAAAACTAGACTAAACTGTGGGTGTTGTGAGTGACCATGTCTGTAAACTGTGGGTGGTGTGCGTGACCATGACTTGGTCTTGTATGTCATGACCTGTAGATGAACTGAGGAACTTAAGAAGCTTTCTTCCTGTGGTGCTGTAAGTGGGAGGACGGAGGGAAGGAGCCCCCTCTAGTGGTCATCCATGAGAGGTCTTTGCTCTGATGCTAAAGGGGTGTTCAGGCCATCATGTCACTTTCACACACAGGATGCCTCCTCTCCTCATCTGATCCTCCCGTTCTCCTCTGTCCCTAGAACCGAGCTGACCCCTGAGAACCCTCTGTGGGTGGGGGCGTGGTGGGTCGGGTTCCTGGCTGGGGGGGCAGCGGCACTGGTCATTGCCCTACCGATCCTCGGCTACCCTCGACAACTCCCAGGTGCCTCTTTTGCATTCTATTCTATTTCTGTCTAATCCATTTGTGCGCTCAGTGTTGCATTTCTGTAATGACAATGACCCAATATAAACACACTCTGTGCAGGCATGTATAAGTATAAGTATAAGTGTATAAACTCTTTTGATCCCGTGAGGGAAATTCGGTCTCTGCATTTATCCCAATCCGTGAATTAGTGAAACACACACAGCACACAGTGAACACACAGTGAGGTGAAGCACACACTAATCCCGGCGCAGTGAACTCCCTGCAACAACAGCGGCGCTCGGGGAGCAGTGAGGGGTTAGGTGCCTTGCTCAAGGGCACTTCAGCCGTGCCTACTGGCCGGGGTTTGAACCGGCAACCCTCCGGTTCCAAGTCCGAAGCGCTAACCAGTAGGCCACAGCTGCCCCAATGTTCTCATTCCTAGAGTTGCATTTCCCAAGAATACAACAATAACCCAGGATACACACTCTGTGCATGACCCAGGATACACACTCTGTGCATGACCCAGGATACACACTCTGTGCATGACCCAGGATACACACTCTCATTCTCATTCTCATTTCTCCCTCCTGGCATGTTCTGATTTCTAAACCCTCTCGTGGGCAGGCTCCCAGCGTTATGTGGCCATGCGATGTTTTGATTTCTAAACCCCCTGTGTGTGTGTGTGTGTGTGTGTGTGTGTGTGTGTGTGTGTGTGTGTGTGTGTGTGTGTGTGTGTGTGTGTGTGTGTGTGTGTGTGCGCGTGCAGGCTCCCAGCGTTATGTGGCCATGCGTGTGTCCGAAGCACACCAGCTGAAAGATGGCAGCCAAGCCAGAGCTGCTGACCCTCAGTTTGGGAAGACAGTGAAGGACATGCCCAGGTACCCCAGCCCTCTGCCAGCATCACACCTCTTACTTACACACACACACACACATGAACAGATGCCTGTGGTTCATTTGCAAATTTGTCTGCATTCGTGTTTAAGAGGTAGTAGACATTGAAGAGGAGTTTAAGTGTTTCGTGTTTAAGAGGAGTAGACATTGATGGGCTGTTGGAATAATTCAAAGGTAGCCCTCAGGTGCTGGCTCTTGTTGTTTTGGCTCATCTGGTCTGGTGGACACACACACACACACACACACACACACACACACACACACTTGTTTTGGCTCATCTGGTGGACACTGGTCGGGCATGTGGTCAGCTCTTAGGAAGCAGTCACAGGCTACTGATAAGTGCATCTATTTCTTTGGATAAAAACCTCAACTGTAAATGTACAGTATGTATGTCTGTACTCTCAGCCGTTGTTGAAAAGAGACATGGTGACTGTATAGTTTTCCATTCTCAAGTTTCTCAAGTTTAACCATCACAGTAGTTTTTAGGTTGACTTTGGTTTGGCCTCTAGATGGGCAAATAAACTAATATGAATAATCAACACATAGTTACAAAGTAACAAGTGGCAATAGCTCAGACGACCCATAATGTCAAATGTAAACATGACCTGAAAGATGACCCATAATGTCAAATGTAAACATGACCTGAAAGACGACCCATAATGTCAAATGTAAACATGACCTGAAAGACGACCCATAAAGTCAAATGTAAACATGACCTGAAAGACAACCCATAATGTCAAATGTAAACATGACCTGAAAGACAACCCATAATGTCAAATGTAAACATGACCTGAAAGGTACAGTAAGTAGGCTGCCGATTGAAGGGGTTAGAAAAACAGTTCCCTTTGATGATAACCAGCTGCTTCCTTATGAATGCCTTGGCAGTATTAACAGACAAATAGCTAGTTTACGTAATGCTTAACATATTTATGCTGTTTTTGTCCCCAATGAAAAGGTAATTCCCATCAACAGTTTTTTACAATCACTTTGTTAACAGAACCTTGATGTCATTTTTCAGAACTCTAGACACAAAACTCACAACCAATGATCAAAATGCACATTTTTCAAAACTCTAACCCTTTTCTCAATTTCTTGGATACAATACACATAAAACTTAGATAATTTGTTCATTCAACTAAAATCACCTGTTCAATATGACACAACTTAACATCAAAGTACTACTATTTCAAAAGGCAATTCACACATTACATTTCAAATGATTGTCTATTAATTTCCTTACAATGATCTAACTATCAATTGATACAACTGCTCAAAATGATAAGTAACTGTTGCATTACTCTTAATGCATAGTTGTATGGAAACAGACAAACAATCTTCCATGTTTACTGCAAATCATGAAAGTTTCAAGATACTGTAACGAGATTCATTGTCACCAATTAGCGTGGAGCATGAACCAATTAGACTACAATATCCATGGATGTAGCCTAATATTTTACAATGCTTCGTCAGACACTGTGTCTATGGTCCCAAATACTGTACCACATTTTCAGACTATTTACAGTATTGACAGTACACACTGTACAGACGCAGGCCCTTGTACTGTACACTGCATTTGATGTTTTACAGTACTGTCTTTTATTTTCTATTTCATAACTAATTATTTTTGCTTTGATTCAAATAAACCTATGTTGTGATTATACTGTAGTGTTTTGCATCAATATATTACAAACTTTGTTCATTGATTCCACTGTGTCTGCAGTATTCTCTCTACTACTGCAGTACTTTTACAGAGATGTATTTACTGTACATGTAGTATCATAATGAAAACTTTATCACCTATTTTGTTCTACAATATTTAATGATTGTACGAACAATGACAGTGAAACTATCAGTTGCTTGTATGAGGGTGATCTATACTTATGTTTCAATGGTATTTCAGTAAATTTGTTTTTTGAACCAATGATTGTGCAAGTGCAAGATTTCTTTAAAGATGTGAATGCACAATGCAATGTTTTGAACATTAGACAACCTATGTTACAAGTGATAACCGTTTTGAGTTTTGTGTCTAGAGTTTTGAAAAATGACATCAAGGTTCTGAAAATAGTAGCAAAGTGTGTGTGTGTGTGGTGTGTGTGTGTGTGTGTGTGTGTGTGTGTGTGTGTGTGTGTGTGTATGTTTGTGTGTGTGTGTGTGTGTGTGTGTGTGGTGTGTGTGAGTGTGTGTACAGTATGTGTGTGTGTGTGTGTGTGTGTGTGTGTGTGTGTGTGTGTGTGTGTGTGTGTGTGTGTGTGTGTCTGTAGCAGTTCATACCCATTAGTGCATGTCCAAACCCTCTATTCTTCTCCTTTTATATGTTCTGTTACTTTTCTATTCACTTTCTATTCTCTTAATTCTCGTTTTCCCCCACAGGCCTGTTCTTCTCCTTCTGATTACTGAGCTTCGCTGGGTTCTGTTTTCCCCACAGGTCTGTTCTTCTCCTTCTGAAGAACTCCACCTTCATTTTCTTGTGTCTAGCGGGGGCTACCGAGGCCACTCTCATAGCCGGCATGTCCACCTTTGGACCCAAGTTCCTGGAGTCCCAGTTCAACTTGAGTGCGTCGGAGGCAGCCACCTGGTTTGGTGAGAGGAACTCTAATACAGTACAGCCCTCTAATACTGTACAGCCCTCAGCCACCTGGTTTGGTGAGAGGAACTCTAATACTGTACAGCCCTCAGCCACCTGGTTTAGTGAGAGGAACTCTAATACTGTACAGCCCTCAGCCACCTGGTTTAGTGAGAGGAACTCTAATACTGTACAGCCCTCAGCCACCTGGTTTAGTGAGAGAAACTCTAATACAGTACAGCCCTCTAATACTGTACAGCCCTCAGCCACCTGGTTTAGTGAGAGGAACTCTAATACAGTACAGCCCTCAGCCACCTGGTGAGAGGAACTGTAATACACCCCTCAGCCTGGTGAACTCAGGTTCACATAACATCGCCTTTCTAAAAGAATCGCATAAGTCATTTGTTTTCAGGTTTTTTGGGAAACACAAAAAAGGTAACCAACAATTGAATGATGATGATTTAGGCAACAACATTGTTTTTCTTTAGCAAAACATGACATATGCTATTATTTTAGGAAGGTGAGAATAATATTCTTCAGGTGTATTTTTGTTAGTTTTTTTTGTTACACTTACAAACATTAATGAAGAAAAAAGACTTGATGTGTACTCATTACACATAATTACAAACATACTGTGACAGACAATGCAGACGCTGACTGTTCAGGTAATACAAGTTTTACAACCTTACATGACGACACCAACCAGTTTTACAACCTTACATGACGATACCAATCAGTTTTACAACCTTGCATGACGACACCAATCATTTTTACAACCTTACATGACGACACCAATGATTTTTACAACCTTACATGACGACACCAATGATTTTTATTGTACATCATGTGCGCATACTTGGAGCAACAGCACTGATCATAAATGTGTTTTGCAATACATTTACAATACAAATGTGAAGCTATGCTGTTGTAAGACTGGTCCATGCGTTTCCTGTCCTGGTCCATGCATTTCCTCTCCTGTTGTAAGCCTGGCCCATGCATTTTCTGTCCTTTTGTAAGACTGGACCATGCATTTCCTGTCCTGTTGTAAGACTGGCCCATGCATTTCCTGTCCTGGCCCATGTGTTTCCTGTCCTGTTGTATGACTAGTCTGTGTGTTTCCTGTCCTTTTGTAACTGGCCCATGCAAGACTGGCCCATGCAAGACTGGCCCATGCATTTCCTGTCCTGTTGTAAGACTGGTTCATGTGTTTCCTGTCCTGTTGTAAGCCTGGCCCATGCGTTTCCTGTCCTGTTGTAAGACTGGCCCATGTGTTCCCTGTCCTGGCCCATGCATTTCCTGTCCTGTTGCAAGCCTGGCCCATGCATTTCCTGTCCTGGCCCATGTGTTTCCTGTCCTGTTGTATGACTAGTCTGTGTGTTTCCTGTCCTTTTGTAACTGGCCCATGTGTTTCCTGTCCTGTTGTAAGCCTGGCCCATGTGTTTCTTGTCCTGTTGTATGACTAGTCCGTGTGTTTCCTGTCCTTTTGTAAGACTGGCCCATGTGTTTCCTGTCCTGTTGTAAGACTGGTCCATGCGTTTCCTGTCCTGGTCCATGCATTTCCTGTCCTGTTGTAAGCCTGGCCCATGTGTTTCCTGTCCTGTTGTAAGACTGGTCTGTGTGTTTCCTGTCCTGTTGTAAGACTGGTCCATGCGTTTCCTGTCCTGGCCCATTCGTTTCCTGTCCTGTTGTAAGACTGGCCCATGCGTTTCCTGTCCTGGCCCATGCATTTCCTGTCCTGTTGTAAGACTGGCCCATGTGTTTCCTGTCCTGTTGTAAGACTGGCCCATGCGTTTCCTGTCCTGGCCCATGCGTTTCCTGTCCTGGTCTGTGTGTTTCCTGTCCTGTTGTAAGACTGGCCAATGTGTTTCCTGTCCTGTTGTAAGACTGGCCCATGTGTTTCCTGTCCTGTTGTAAGACTGGCCCATGCGTTTCCTGTCCTGGCCCATGCGTTTCCTGTCCTGGTCTGTGTGTTTCCTGTCCTGTTGTAAGACTGGCCAATGTGTTTCCTGTCCTGTTGTAAGACTGACCCATGCGTTTCCTGTCCTGTTGTAAGCCTGGCCCATGTGTTTCCTGTCCTGCAGGGTACATGGTGGTACCAGCAGGGGGCGGCGGCACGTTTCTGGGCGGCTACATCGTGAAGAAGCTGAACCTGCGCTGCCGGGGCATTGTGCGCTTCTGCATGTTGTGTGCGGTCATCAGCCTCATGGCCATCTTCATCTTCCTCGTCCACTGCCCCAACATGCCCATGGCAGGCGTGACTGCCCCCTACCGCCCCAGCCCGCTACTACACCAACACCAGGACGTGTACCTGGACCAGTATGAGAGCGAGAGCAATTACAACAGGTATGCCATGCACCACTGTGCTAATATGAACTACAGGTATGCCATGCACCACTGTACTATAGAATATGAACTACAGGTATGCCATGCACCACTGTACTATAGAATATGAACTACAGGTGTGCCATGCACCACTGTGACTTCCAACTCAATTAAGAGATAATGCTCAATCACCCAGCCTATCCTATGCTCAGAAAACCTAGATAGATTACATAGAAATACACTGCTGTTCAAAAGTTTGGGGTCACTTAGAAATGTCCATTCCACTCCAGTATAGACAGAATACCAGCTGAGATCAGTTGCATTGTTTTTTAAATCAGGGCAGCAGTTTTCAGGCAGCTTCTCTGAGGGCTAGTGCACCTCCAGCACCTGTCCAGTCAAGTGTGACAAGAGGACAAGTGTGGCTGTCAGGCTCACCTGTCTGTTTGGCTGTCAGGCTCACCTGTCTGTTTGGCTGTCAGACTCACCTGTCTGTTTGGCTGCACAACAGTATCACGAGCGGAAGGCCATCAGCCTGGCCAGGCCGTGTTAGTGTCACCAGCTGAAGGCCATCAGCCTGGCCAGGCCGTGTTAGAGGAGTCAAGTCAAGTCAAGTCAAGTCAAGTTTATTTATATAGCACATTTCATACACAGAGGTCATTCAATGTACTTTACATAAACAAAACCAAACGATAATAACAAATAAAAGCATAGAAGGGCAATATAGTCAAAGAATAGTTAAAAGGTAAAGATCATAATAAAAAGAAAACATAAAACACAAGGTAAAATCATTTAAAAATAAAGAATAATTAGTAAGCAAAACAAAGGCAAAAGTAGTAAAAAAAAGTAATACAAAGTAGAATAATTATCGAGGCAGATTCAGAATTTGTAACTTCGCACAGTTAGCAGAAAGCGCCTGAGAACAGTTTGGTCTTAAGTCTAGATTTAAAACTGGCTACAGTTGGGGCCTTTTAATGTCATCCGAAAGTTGGTTCCACAGCTGAGCAGCATAGCAGCTAAAAAAGCTGCTTCACCATGTTTAGTTCTAACTGTAGGTTTTACTAGCAGGTTTTTCACCTGGGACCTGAGAGGACGAGAAGGTGTGTACTGCTGAAGCATGTCTGACAAGTATTTAGGTCCTGCTCCATTTACTGATTTATAAACAAGCAATAGTGCTTTAAAAGTCAATTCTGTGACTTACTGGAAGCCAGTGCAAGGACTTAAGAATTGGAGTAATGTGGTCAGTTCTTTTAGTTTTTTTGTTAGAGTCCTAGCTGCTGCATTTTGTATCACCTGAAGCTGTTTAATAGTCTTTTAGGAAGGCCTGTGAACAGTCCATTGCAGTAATCAACCCTGCTGGAGATAAATGCATGAATGAGTTTTTCTAAGTCATGTTTTGACATCAGCCCTCTGAGTTTGACAATATTTTTGAGGTGGTAAAAGCTGATTTAGTTATCGCTTTCATGTGGCTGTTGAAATTTAGATCACTGTCAATTAATACACCAAGGTTTTTAACAGTATCTTTTGCCTTCAACCCTTTTGTGTCAAGGAGAGTGGCAACCCTAAGTCTTTCCTCATTTTACCAAATATAATTACTTCAGTTTTTCTTTGTTCAGCTGAAGAAAATTTTGAGACATCCAGGTGCTGATTTGTTCTATACACTGACACATAGATTCAAGAGGACCATAGTTGTTTGGTGATAGAGCTAAGTAAATTTGTGTGTCATCTGCATAGCTATGATATGAAATCAAATTATTTTGAATGATTTGTCCAAGTGGGAGCATATAGAGGTTGAATAATAGTGGCCCCAAGATCGACCCCTGGGGAACACCACAGGTCAAGGACGTTGGTGTTGAGGTACAGTTTCCGATGGCAACAAAGAAGCTCCTTTCTTGTAGATATGATTTTAGCCAGCTGATAACTATGCCTGTAAATCCAACCCAGTGTTCTAGTCTGTGTAGTAAAATATTGTGATCAACAGTGTCAAATGCTGCACTAATGTCCAGTAGCACTAGGACTGATGTTTTACCTGAATCTGTGTTGAGGCGTATGTCATTGGACACTTTAATGAGAGCTGTTTCAGTGCTGTGATTTGCCCGAAAACCAGACTGAAAGTAATCAAAATACCCATTTGATGTTAGGAAGGTGGTTAATTGATTAAAGACTACTTTTTCAATAATTTTGCCAATAAAAGGTAGATTGATATGGGCCTGTAATTGTTTAGCATGGAGGCATCCAGGTTATTCTTCTTGAGAAGTGGCTTTACAACAGCTGTTTTCAGTGACTTAGGAAAAGTGCCAGACAGCAATGATACATTTACAATTTGAAGGACATCCGCCGCTATGAGGTGAAAAACAGTTTTGAAGAAATTGGTAGGCAGAGTGTCTAAGACACATGTGGAAGGGCTGAGATTCTGTACCGTTTTTCAAGTGTTTCAGTAGTCTATCAAGCTGAACTCTGACATCAAGTTTAGTTTCCCTCTGTTTGTTGCTGGAAGTTCAGGTTGTTGAATTTGTAATTGAGCAGATTTGTTGAGTCTGATTTTGTCAATTTTACCTTTAAAAAAGATGAAAACTCATTGCATTTATTAGTTGAGAGAAGTTCAGGCGCTAATTGTGAGGGGGATTTGTTAACTTATCAACAGTTGAAAATAGAATACGAGTGTTATTTGAACTTCTATTGATAATGTTAGAAAAGAAAGACTGTCTTGCTTTTGCATATTTCAGAGTTATATGTGCGGAGCATCTCTTTATGGATTTCATAGTGGATCTGAAGTTTGTATTTACGCCATTTTCTTTCAGTCTTCCTACACTCTCTTTTTTTAGAAGTTTAACTGCTGGATTTTGCCTCCATGGTGCTTTCTGTTTGTCCTTAACTTTCTTGAATTGTAATGGAGCAATGTCATCCATAATGTTTGCCATTTTTGCATTAAAGTGATCAAATAAGTCTTCAGAGTCTGACAGTTGACTTGACTTTAGTGAAAGTGCTTGCTCAAAGAGAGCACTTGTCTGATCATTTATGATTCTCCTTTTTACCATCATAGCTGTGTTTTGAGTGTGTGGGGACATAGACACATCAAAGAACACGCAAAAATGATCAGATAAGGCCAGGTCTTTAACAGCTGTAGAGACATCGAGACCCTTTGTGATAACAAGGTCGAGGGTATGGCCGAGAGTGTGTTGGCCCCTGTACATGCTGTGTTAGGGGAGAAAGTATCGATTAGTGCAATGAATTCCTTGGCATAATTGTTTTCAGGATTATCCACATGCAAGTTTAGATCCCCTGATATAATAAGACAGTAATACTCTATGCAAACAACTGATAGCAGTTCACCTAGCTCTTCAAGAAAAACTTTAGCTGAATGTTTTGGAGGCCTGTAAATTGTCAGTAATAAAATCTGAGGAGAAGACTTAATGCATGCACACAGATATTCAAATGAAGTAAAGTCACCGAATGACGACTGATTGCACTGAAAAGACGTCTTGAAAATTGTGGCTATCCCCCCACCTCTTTTATTTGCTCTGGTAGCACTCAAAAAACTGAAGTTTGGGGGAGCTGATTCGATGAGAGTAGCAGCACTGTTTGCTTGATCTAACCATGTCTCAGTTAAAAGTAAAAAATCAAGGTTGTGTGTGCAAATTAGATCACCTTAGGTGCCCAGCAGGATACAATCCCTCACACCATTACGCTCAGACGGGCTGGCTAGGCCCTGCCCTGTGTCCAATCAATGTCCAGCCCGCCGTCCCTCCAGGAGGCTACTGCCGCCCCACAGGAAGTGACGAGTAGATCAGATGCAGTAGACCTGTTGCAGTGACAGCTTGAAACACAGAAACAGAAGTATTGATTCCATGATTCCAAGATTGCATGATTCCATGATTGCAAGATTGTTTGTGATTCCTGGTGCAGATTCATCACGGTTATTCCTTTTTTTGGCTTTTTTTCTATTCTCCCTGTCACTACTTTTCTCCATCTGTCCATTTCTCTCCATCCTGCCTCCTCTACTCTCCTTGTGTACTCTTAACATACTCCCCTTGTGTACTCTAACATACTCCCCTTGTGCACTCTAACATACTCCCCTTGTGTACTCTAACATACTCCCCTTGTGCACTCTAACATACTCCCTTGTGTACTCTAACATACTTCCCTTGTGCACTCTAACATACTCACTCCCCTTGTGTACTCTAACATACTTCCCTTGTGTACTCTAACATATTGCCCTTGTGCACTCTAACATACTCCCCTTGTGTACTCTAACATACTCCCTTGTGCACTCTAACATACTCCCCTTGTGTACTCTAACATACTTCCCTTGTGCACTCTAACATACTCCCCTGGTGTACTCTAACATACTCTAACATACTTCTCTTGTGCACTCCAATATACTCACTCCCCTTGTGTACTCTAACATACTTCCCTTGTGTACTCTAACATACTCCCCTTGTGTACTCTAACATACTTCCCTTGTGCACTCTAACATACTCACTCCCCTTGTGTACTCTAACATACTTCCCTTGTGTACTCTACCATATTTCCCTTGTGTACTCTACCATACTTCCTCTAACACACCCCTTTGTGTACTCTAACATACATTGTGTACTCATACTTCCCTTTGGTGTAACATACTCCCCTGGTGTACACATACTTCCCTTGTGCACTCTAACATACTCCCCTGGTGTACTCTAACATACTCTAACATACTTCTCTTGTGCACTCTAACATACTCCCCTTGTGTACTCTAACATACTTCCCTTGTGCACTCTAACATACTCACTCCCCTTGTGTACTCTAACATACTTCCCTTGTGTACTCTAACATACTCCCCTTGTGTACTCTAACATACTTCCCTTGTGCACTCTAACATACTCTAACATACTCCCCTTGTGTACTCTAACACACTCCCCATGTGCACTCTAACATACTCTAACATACTCCCCTTGTGCACTCTAACATACTCTAACATACTCCCCTTGTGTACTCTAACACACTCCCCTTGTGTACTCTAACATACTCCCCATGTGCACTCTAACATACTCTAACATACTCCCCTTGTGCACTCTAACATACTCTAACATACTCCCCTTGTGTACTCTAACATACTTCCCTTGTGCACTCTAACATACTCTAACATACTCCCCTTGTGCACTCTAACATACTCTAACATACTCCCCTTGTGCACTAACATACTCTAACATACTCCCCTTGTGTAGTCTGACATACTCCCCTCGTGTACTCTAACATACTTCCCTTGTGCACTCTAACATACTCTAACATACTCCCCTTGTGTACTCTAACATACTCCCCTTGTGTACTCTAACATACTCCCCTTGTGCACTCTAACATACTCCCCTTGTGTACTCTAACATACTCTAACATACTCCCCTTGTGCACTCTAACATACCCTAACGTACTCTAACATACTCCCCTTGTGCACTCTAACATACTCTAACATACTCCCCTTGTGTACTCTAACATACTCTAACATACTCCCCTTGTGCACTCTAACATACCCTAACATACTCTAACATACTCCCCTTGTGCACTCTAACATACTCTAACATACTCCCCTTGTGTACTCTAACATACTCTAACGTTGCTCCTCTGTGTCACAGTACTCTGGAGGGAAATCTGACGGTGAGCTGTAACGCCGGGTGCCACTGTGTGACGGAGCTCTACAACCCTGTGTGTGGAGCAGACGGAGTCATGTATTACTCTCCCTGCCACGCCGGCTGCCACTCCATCAACCACACACACACACACAACGGCAGACAGGTAGGCTACTACACGCACTCACACACACTCACACACACACGCACACACACACACACACATACAACAGCAGACAGGTAGGCTACTACACACACACACACACACACACAACGGCAGACAGGTAGGCTGCTACACACACTCACACACACACGCACACACACAACGGCAGACAGGTAGGCTGCTACACGCACTCACACACACATACACACACACACACAACAGCAGACAGGTAGGCTGCTACACGCACTCACACACACTCACACACACACACACACACACACACACACACAACAGCAGACAGGTAGGCTACTACACACACACACACACACACACACACACACACACACACACACACAACGGCAGTCAGGTAGGCTGCTACTACACACACACACACAAACACACACACACAACGGCAGACAGGTAGGTTATTGCAGTGGAGCTAGACAGCCACCAGCACTGATATTGTAGATCTTCACGTCATGACTAAGGGTGTAAATATCTCTCAAGTCTTTTACTTAGTGCTTTTTGACCTTTGAGTCCACGAGTGACTGCGTTGTGAAGGACACATGTACACATTACACAGTACATGGGCAGTACACATGTTACTGGAGCATGCCACAAGGGCAGACCATAATATTCAGACCCTGAGTTGGAATTAAAGCTGCTCTTGCATACTCATGCCACTAGAGGGCATCTAACGGATGCAGGATACACATTGCAGCCATGGTGCATACAAATATTTGTGTGCTACTGTGCGCATTGCAAGCAAGACCTAAGAGTGTCTCTGTGTGTCTGTATGTGTGCAGGTGTTCTAAGAGTGTTCTGTCTCTGTGTGTGTGTGCAGGTGTTCTAAGAGTGTTCTGTCTCTGTGTGTGTGTGTGCAGGTGTTCTAAGAGTGTTCTGTCTCTGTCTCTCTGTGCAGGTGTTCTAAGGTGTTCTAAGAGTGTTCTGTCTCTGTCCTCTGTGCAGGTGTTCCTAAGGTGTTCTAAGAGCGCATTGCAAGCAAGACCTAAGAGTGTCTCTGTGTGTCTGTATGTGTGCAGGTGTTCTAAGAGTGTTCTGTCTCTGTGTGTGTGTGCAGGTGTTCTAAGAGTGTTCTGTCTCTGTGTGTGTGTGTGCAGGTGTTCTAAGAGTGTTCTGTCTCTGTCTCTCTGTGCAGGTGTTCTAAGGTGTTCTAAGAGTGTTCTGTCTCTGTCTCTCTGTGCAGGTGTTCTAAGGTGTTCTAAGAGCGCATTGCAAGCAAGACCTAAGAGTGTCTCTGTGTGTCTGTATGTGTGCAGGTGTTCTAAGA
Organism: Alosa alosa; assembly: GCF_017589495.1. NCBI lineage: Eukaryota > Metazoa > Chordata > Actinopteri > Clupeiformes > Clupeidae > Alosa > Alosa alosa. The sequence goes on along the minus strand of NC_063192.1, from coordinate 35,689,363 downwards.
GTGTTCTGTCTCTGTGTGTGTGTGCAGGTGTTCTAAGAGTGTTCTGTCTCTGTGTGTGTGTGTGCAGGTGTTCTAAGAGTGTTCTGTCTCTGTCTCTCTGTGCAGGTGTTCTAAGGTGTTCTAAGAGTGTTCTGTCTCTGTCTCTCTGCGCAGGTGTTCTCGGGGTGTGGCTGTGTGGTGGGGAACGTGACGTGGGGTCAGGAGGGGTTGGCGGTAGCCGGGAAATGCTCCTCCTCCTGCCACCACATGCCAACCTTCCTCACCTTCCTCTTCATCGTCATCCTCTTCACCTTCCTCTGCAGCATCCCCGCCCTGACCGCCACCCTCAGGTATGTCCTCACCTGCCCACTTAACACCACCCTCAGGTATGTCCACATCTGGTGCAGATTGGAACAGATTGAGGGGACTTGTTTAATGTTTAATGTTTACAACTCTCATGCCCCTTCCCCACTACCACCTAGTGTTAATTTTATCACCTATTTTTAATTTAGTCTTAGTCTTAGTCTTGTGACGAAATGTCCTTTTTAGTCTTTGTCATATTCATTAGTCATTCAAATATCATTTTTGTTAGTCAAGTTTTAGCTCTAATTAAAAGTCTCGGCCATTTTAGTCTAGTTTTTTAGTCAAAAGAAAACTAAAGGTATCTTAGTCTTAGTCAGTTTTAGTCAACACATTTTAGTCTTTTTTTTTAGTCTACCATTTGAGTCAAATAGTGTTTCACACATCTCAATTTTCCAACAACATTGTGTGTCCACAGGGCTACTCGTCTGTTATAATTACTCATTCTGATTTTTGTCAGTCAGTATGTTTACATGCACAGGTAAGTCAAGCTACAGTTATAGCTCGCTGGGATTTGACCATAGACAGTAAAGATTTGACTGGACCACTGTCATATTCAGAGACCAGTGTTTCTCAAAGTGTGGTCCGGGATCACTGGTGGTCTGCAAGCTATCCCAAGTGGTCCGCGAGCAGACGTGGGTAAAATATAATATAGATGAGTTGTTTGCAATATAACTTGTATGTAAATCCAAACAGTTCTGCAACACTGTCTATGTAAGATATGCCAATTTAAATCATACAGTATGAATCCTCTGACACAATAAGCAAAGTGCAAAAGTCAATAAGCAAGGTGGTTCAGTGAGTATGCCTATTGTGTAGACTAATTATAGACTACTGTTGAAGTAGGTCTAATCTTTTTTTTTTTTTTTTTTAGCTAGGGTTAGTTAAGTGGTCCTGAAACTGAAAAAGTTTAAGAAACACTGTTGTAGGCCAAACTATTAATGTTTTACTCCCGCCGCTTAGATGGCTATATGCCCCAAACACAACACATTCCCCAAACAGACTCTCCATCTTAGCCATAGCTAACCTGCTAGCTTAACTTTCCATATTAGCTTACTTGCTAGCAAACTTTGCATCATCAGTCTAACTAGATGAATAGTTGACATTACATGCTGAACATTTTCGTATGGACATTCTGGGGATGTTAATTTGTATGAGAGAAGCTTCAACTTCTGGGTATGTAGCATTGTGGCATAAAGCTTAGGTAGTTAGCTTGCTAACTCTGGCAGAAATCTCCAGTGTTCTTGTTCCATGTAGTTTCGTGTTGCAGCCACAGGGTTGCAGCAGCAGCACGTAGACTAGAAGAAAGCCTACAGGAAAGCTGTTAGCAGCATGAACTCATTCGAATATTTTGAAAACATAACAGCTAGATATTCTGTCTTCTCATTTTGTAGACTAACATGAAGGGAGATTTTATCTTAGTTTTTATTTCATGCAAAACATTTTAGTCTCTGCCTTTTTTTCAGTCAACAATAATGCATCTTAAGATAGTCTCAGTCAGTGTTTCAGGACATTACTGCCGCCTCATCGCCTCGCCTTTAGTCATGAAAAAAAGGTCGCTGACCTAACATATTTCCTCTTGTCTCGCCTGACGAAATTAACACTACTACCACCGAGCACCCTCACCGAGTTTGTGCTCGTCAGTGCGCACCAGACTGCGATTGACAGTCAGATCTCACACAGCCCTGCTCTGACTGGACCAGAAGAACTGGGAGCTGTGGAATTTTGCAAAACAAATAACAGGCTCTAGGTGGAGGTAGAAGTGCAGGGTTTTTTTAAACTGTCAGAGCATAGTGTCGGTTTCAGTGAATATGATCAAAAAAATCTTGCCAACTGCAGCTTTAACACCATCATCATACCTGCTGCTCTCCTGGTCACTTAACACCATCATCATACTTGCTGCTCTCCTGGTCACTTAACACCATCATCATACCTGCTGCTTTTCTTTTGGTCACTTAACACCATCATCATACCTTCTACTCTCCTGGTCATAGTACTTCAGCTAAGCACAGCTGAGGGAGGCTCAGGCTCACCTGACATGTGTGTCCAGGCTGGCACGTAATGTAGCCACCATTTCCAATAAAATAGTAATCACATCTCATGTGTACTTTATTGCTACTCTACTTACTAGTCCCATCTCATATGTACTTTATTAGTCACATCTCATGTACTTTATTAGTCCCATCTCATATGTACTTTATTAGTCACATCTCATGTGTACTTTATTAGTCCCATCTCATATGTACTTTATTAGTCACATCTCATGTGTACTTTATTAGTCCCATCTCATATGTACTTTATTAGTCACATCTCATGTGTACTTTATTAGTCCCATCTCATGTGTACTTTATTGCTACTCATTACTTATTTACGGAGCACTAGCTCACACCTCATTTGTTGACTTTGTACAATATACTGTGGGGGAAATAAGTAATTATTACACATAACTATACTTATGGACTTTAATGTTTGGATTTTTTAAAATGGGTGGATGTCTGGTGAAAATTTCATGCAAATAGCCTCACTGGAAGTTTACTTACTGAAAACAATTTTGATGCGTTTGATAGTTATTTGCCCTGCTATATAGCACCACTTGTTAGATTCTCAGTAATATTGTTTTACTGTTTGCCACAGAAGGGTTTAGGAGCAAAGAAAATAAATTGTGAAAATGTAAAAGTAACATCTAAGAATCACTTTGAACAAGGCGTCCCAATGGAGCTATTTGACAAGCACCGAATGTCCTCTCTTTTAGGTGCGTCCCAGACAGCCAGCGGTCGTTTGGCCTCGGGATCCAGTGGATCGTGGTACGGACTCTGGGTAGGTTGCTGTTCATGCTAGGTTAGCAAGTTTCTGCTACTGTGGTATCTTATCTCTACTTGGACCTTGCAAAGGTGAAGGTGTTCTTCGAGGCATAGACTATTTCTGAGAAGGGATGCATCGATTGTGAAATTCCTGGCCGATATCAGTCAACAAAGCCGATAACGGCCGATACCGATGTTGGGCTGATATATCGATGCATCCCTACTCATGAGATTGGACTTGTTACACCATTAACATGTTTAATATGTTGTGTTTAGATGTCTCAAAGAGATTCAACTAGGGCTGGGCGATAAAACGATAGCGATATATATCGCAATAGACATGTAATTGATATCAATAAAAAATATGTTCGATAGAATATTCGATAATTAAAAGCAACACGTTACGTTGTCCATAAATAAATAGGCTAAATATCTCTTGCATTGTATATGCAACTCTACCAGAGTAGGCTATAGAAGTAGTCCTACCTTAACACAGACTCTGTCCTTGCCTCGTGCACTCTCTCTCCCTCTCAACAGACGCAACCCTCCTCAGCATGCACATTTAATCCAAACATTCACAATCGTGCAAGACGACTGGCTAAATTGCTATTAAATCCTGTTAGCATCATTAGCACTAGGGCTGGGCGATAAAACGATAGCGATATGTATCGCAATAGACATGTAATGACATCAATAAAATAGAACATTCAATATTTAATAGCAACACACACCTCCCACCTTACGTTGTCCATAAATAAATAGGCTAAATATATCTTGCATTGTAGCTAGTATATGCAACTCTACCAGAGTAGGCATAGAAGTAGGCCTACCTCAACACAGACTCTCAATGAGTCCTTGCCCCGTGCTCTCTCTCTCTCTCCCTCTCAACAGGCACATCCCTCCTCATGTAATCCAAACATTCACAATCGCGGCAAGACGATTACAAATTGCTATTAAATCCGTTAGCATCATTAGCACGCTGCACAAATTTGTTCAAAACTGTTGCATTCAAATTGACTGCTAAGTTCTAATCATCTCAATCCCGATGCAAATGGAAAAGTATTTTCAAGACTGAAACGGACCTGTCCCAAGGAGAAAAAGTATTCATTTGAAACATAAACACATGTGGGGAAACTGAACAGTCTAACCAGTAGATTATGATAAACTAGCAAATTAAGATACTCTTACAATAATTCCAGGCTTCAACTAGTGCTGCTTTTCATTCAGACTTATGTGCACATTTATTTATTTGAGTGTTTTTCATGATTGTGTTGCTATTTCTTTTCCCTGTTTGCTTTGATTGATAACTGAGGTGATTAAAATCAGAGGAAGGTTAACTTTAAAATAAAAGTGTTTCCCTTCTCGTCCTTATCTGAAATATATTTAAAACGAAAAAATCAATAATTATCGATATCGACTGACTGATATCGTGATACATTTTTCAGCCATATCGCCCAGCCCTAATGAGCACGCTGCACAAATTTGTTTAAAACTGTTGCATTCAAGTTGACTGTTCTTTCTTATCATCTCCATCCCGATGTAAATGGAAAAGTAGGCTATTTTCCAAGACTCAAATAAGCCTGTCCCAAGGAGAAAAAGTATTCATGAACTGAACAGTCCAACCAGTAGGCCTAAACTATGATAAACTAGCCAATTAAGCTTGTTTACAATGTGCACATTTATTTATTTGAGTGTTTTTCATGGTTGTGTTGATATTTCTTTTTTTAATAACAGTGTTTAAATTGAACTGTTTTCCTTATCTGAATTTTTTTTTTTTAATAATAATTAAAAAAAAGTTTTTTAAAAAAAGTTATAATAATCAATAGTTATCGATATCGACTGATATAATACTGATATCGTGATACAGTTTCCAGCCATATCGCCCAGCCCTAGATTCAACCTTATGGTGGTCTTACGCCAGTGAATCCCAGTGGCTGGTGAATGATGACGTTGTTCTTTATCCTCATGTCCACAGGTGGCATCCCGGGTCCGATTGCATTTGGCTCTGTGATCGACATCTCGTGCCTGCTGTGGCAGGACCAGTGCGGGGAACAGGGTTCCTGCTACCTGTACCAGAACTCGGCCATGAGCCGCTACACGCTCATCGCTGGGATCATATACAAGGTCAGAACCAAGGTCACAAGGTCAGAACCAGCAGGCTATCGCTGGATCATAATACAAGGTTTCATATAATCAACATGACAGGAGCATTCCTGTGTGTCTCAGATAATGGCATCTATTTAAGATAGATTCTCTTTCCAGAGACTGGCATCTATTTAAGATAGATTCTCTTTCCAGATAATGGCATCTATTTCAGGGTCCTAATGGCTTCTTTAGTTCAGTGTATTATTTCTGTTCCTTACAGTAACTGAAGTGTTCCTTTCACAGAGCGTAAAATTAGACTGGTCTAATTTTTCAAATGTATGCTGCCATCACATTTGGTGTGTTCAGGTCCATGATTATAGGGCAAATGTATATGCTGCCATTACGTTTGGTGTGTTCAGGTCCATGATTACAGGGCAAGTTAATAGCTGCAGCAGACACTCCACGAACGGAGCGCTGCAGTGATGAGCCTAGTGCAGCCTGTAGGGGGCGTTATGAGCCTAGTGCAGCCTGTAGGGGGCAGTGATGAGCCTAGTGCAGCCTGCTGCAGTGATGAGCCTGGGCAGCCTGTAGGGGGCGTTATGAGCCTAGTGCAGCCTGTAGGGGGCAGTGATGAGCCTAGTGCAGCCTGCCTGTTTCTACTCCAAGACAGTATTGCAACTGACCCTTGACCCCTTACCACCTGCTCTGACCTGCTCCGTGTGGCGTGTGTGTGGTGCCCGCGTGTGTGTGTGTGTGTGTGTGTGTGTGTCCAGGTGTTGGGGATGCTGTTCTTCCTGCTGGCGAGCGTCCTGTACCAGCCCCCGCCGGAGTCTCCACAGAGCAGCTGTGAGAGCACTGACCACGACCTGGGGGACCTGCCCACTAAGGACCTGCCGCAGGAGGTCATCACCAACGTCCACGCCAGGCTATGATGATGTCATACTCACAACCGAGACCTCACTGTGTGTGTGTGTGTGTGTGTGTGTGTGTGTGTGTTTTATGTCAACAGCCCTCACCAAACCAAAACACTGCACCCTTTCCGTGTGAAGCACACATTGGGTGGTCAGTCCAGTCCACTGCATATGAGGTCCTCTTGTGACACGTCTGTACGCACACTCCCTCATTCCGCTGCTGCTGTCCTCCACCCAAGCTAGCTGTTAAATATCAACCCTACACTTTCCTCCAGCCTGCAGTATCGTCCCAATCAAGTGTGTGTGTGTGTGTGTGTGTGTGTGTGTGTGTGTGTGTGTGTGTGTGTAAGGTTCACACAAGGACAAGAGACATGTTGAAGATGAGAAAGGAAGACTGGTAAGTGAAGGTCACTTGTTGCATATTTGAGATCGTTTTGGATTCCCAGACACCGCCTACATGATACCATTCAGAATCGTTTGCTGAAAAAGATTTCAGAAGTATCCATCATGATGCAGTGTGTATTAGTTTCCCTGTTCACATAGTTATTCAGCTCTTTCCTAAGACGGGATTAGCCTACATCAGATATAGCAGATGCTCTATAACAAAAGACTGCATATTTTACTTCATATTCTATTCCAACCCAAACATAGACGTCTATTTATCAGTTATGATACTAAACATACTGCTTTATCATCTACTCTCAGTATAGTCTTTCATATATGAACCACCATAATAACGACATGAGATCATATTTATTGCCATATTCGAGAAACACTTAAATGCATTTACAAGAAAATGTTTTGTATATTTTATCTGAAGCACATAACTATATATCAGAGAGAAGTGTTGTCCCGAGAGAGAGAGAGGGAGAGAGAGACAGAGAGGGAGAGAGAGAGAGAGGGAGAGAAAGAGAGTGAGAGAGGGAGCAAGAGGGAGAGAGAGAGGGAGAGAGAGAGAAAAAGAGAGGCAGTAAATGGAGACCTGCGCTCAGGTGATGCGGCTCCTCCAGCAGGGCAGAAGGAGAGGAGGTGTCTTGTCCACGCGCTCCGCATTCCTGCTTCTGCCCACGTCCGTCCTGCCCATCGTACTGCCCCTGCCCATTGAAGCAGTGCCCACTGCACTGGCTCCGCCCTGCTCCCCTGCCCATTGAAGCAGTGCCCATCAGACTGCCCCCGCCCTGCCCCTGCCCACGGAAGCAGTGCCTCCATCGCACTGTCCTGTTCTGCCCCCTGCCCCCTGCCCATTAAAGCAGTGCCTTATCAGATTGTCCTGCCCTGCCCCTGCCCATTGAAGCAGTGCCCATCAGGACTGTCCTGCCCTGCTCCCTGGCTCCATTGAAGCAGTGCCCATCAGACTGTCCTGCCCTCCTGCTCCCCTGCCCATTGAAGCAGCGCCCATCAGACTGTCCTGCCCTGCCCCTGCCCATTGAAGCAGTGCCCATCAGACTGTCCTGCCCTGCCCCTGCCCATTGAAGCAGTGCCCATCGCACTGTCCTGCCCTGCCCCTGCCCATTAAAGCAGTGCCCATCGCACTGTCCTGCCCTGCCCCTGCCCATTAAAGCAGTGCCCATCAGACTGTCCTGCCCTGCCCCTGCCCATTGAAGCAGTGCCCATCAGACTGTCCTGCCCTGCCCCTGCCCATTAAAGCAGTGCCCATCAGACTGTCCTGCCCTGCCCCTGCCCATTGAAGCAGTGCCCATCAGACTGTCCTGCCCTGCCCCTGCCCATTGAAGCAGTGCCCATCAGACTGTCCTGCCCTGCCCCTGCCCATTGAAGCAGTGCCCATCAGACTGTCCTGCCCTGCCCCTGCCCATTAAAGCAGTGCCCATCGCACTGTCCTGCCCTGCCCCTGCCCATTAAAGCAGTGCCCATCAGACTGTCCTGCCCTGCCCCTGCCCATTGAAGCAGTGCCCATCAGACTGTCCTGCCCTGCCCCTGCCCATTAAAGCAGTGCCCATCGCACTGTCCTGCCCTGCCCCTGCCCATTGAAGCAGTGCCCATCAGACTGTCCTGCCCTGCCCCTGCCCATTGAAGCAGTGCCCATCGTACTGTCCTGCCCTGCCCCTGCCCATTGAAGCAGTGCCCATCGTACTGTCCTGCCCTGCCCCTGCCCATTGAAGCAGTGCCCATCGTACTGCCCCACCTGCCCCTGCCCATTGAAGCAGTGCCCATCGCATCGCCCCCTGCTTCCCTGCCCTCCCTGCCCCATTGAAGCAGTGCCCATCTGACTGTCCTGCTCCTGCCCCTGCCTCCCCCCTGCCCACAAAGCAGTGCCCATCGTACTGTCCTGCCCTGCCCCTGCCCATTGAAGCAGTGCACTTTAAAACAGCCACCAAGGACCTTGCAATCCCTCAGCAGCAATGCTGTGGCCAGAGGGGCCCATGAGAAGGACGCCTGCCCCCCATACTGGACCTGACATCGCCATAGACATCACCAAGATCATGGCTATCAGGACGTGCAACAACACGCAAGAGCACCAGGGAGCTGTTTTTATGTGTCCTTTTTTTATCTTATTTTTTTTTACTTTTTATGGACCAATTGTGCCAAAGCACTGTAAGTCATTAACAAGAGGATTGGGTTGTATTTCCTCTTGTCAAACAAAGTTGTGTTTTGTATGTGTGATTTGTTTTCTGTTTTGTAGAAGTGTGATGCAACCCTGTCACCCTGTGTGTAATGAACTGGCACGAATGGAAGTTGTTCTTAATGTTGTGATGAAGCTCCTTCAGAGCTACCTAATTAATAACGCCCATCCGTGTGTGGATGTACAGTACCTATTTTAAACCCTAGTCATTGAAAGAGTGAAATACACAGTTGAAGCTAATGCCGGATCAGATTATTTCCTGTTTTAACATGTGTTACTTGAACTATTGAACGTAACTAAATCCACAATCAAAAAATGTATGTCTGCCATTGTCCAGATAATAATTTATTTATTTTTACTTTATTTATTGATGAATATCAGTGGTTGTTTTTAGTTCTCTCACAGTTCTGTAAGAGAACTAAAAACAGTTCAATCTCTGTAAAAATTATTTATGTCTGTCCTCTAGAGAGTCAAGATCCTTAAACAGGATTAAAAGATGTCTACAAACTCTCCATCCCAATCAATTTATGCAATGTAATTGGCACAAGACATACAGTAATGACGGTGTTCAACTGAGAAGACATGTCTGTCCAAATTGTTGTGAAGACTGTGTTTGTCTGATTCGTTTATTTTGAATCATCCCATATGAATGAAGCCATTTGATTTGAGCGCCTACTGTCCCCCCTGTCCAGCTAGTGTGACTGAGTTGTGAGTGTTGTGGAGATTTGTGTTTCATGTCATTTGTTTTGGAGTTGCACTATTGCGTAACTGCATTTCCAACCAATTTCACTGGGGTCTTTTGGGGGTTTTGTTTCGGTACTTTTTTAAGTAAACCTGATTTGGAATTTGATGCAGCTTTTTTACGAATGTGACTTTCTCACAGTGTGTGTGTGCGTGTGTGTGTGTGTGTATGTGTGAGTGCAGGCGTGCGTACACAGTGTGTGTACATGGTGTGCGGCATATGTATTTGTGTGTGTGTGTGTGTGTGTGTGTTTATTTCACTTCTGCACTACTGAGTGTTTCAGCTCCCACAGCCACCGTCACTTGTGTGTGTCCACAAAGTGGCGCATGCTGTGTGTGTGTGTGTGTGTGTGTGTGTGTGTGTGTGTGTGCATAAAGTGGCGCATGACCTCTACATGACACACACACACTTAGAGATGCTGGTACTCGCACATCCAGGACAATCTATTTCATACTGGTCCCACTCACTGCCCTTTACAGTGATGTCACTTTGTGAGAACTTGCATGTCTTGATGCAGAATAGACATAGTGTTGCATCATCAGTATGGCCACATAAGGGTCGTGATGAAATACTAAAACTATCACGGCCACAGACACAGCAGCCAGCATTCCATCTTCAGGAGAGAGAGAGAGGAGAGAGGAAGGGAGGAGAGGGAGGAGAGAGAGAGAGGGAGGCAGCTGTTCTTTGGAGGGAGAGGGGTAGAGAGGAGCACAAAGAGGGAGAGAGGGGTATAAAGAGAGAGAGGTAGAGAAGGAGGGGTATAGAGAGAGAGGGGTAGAGAGAGAGAGGGGTATAAAGAGAGAGGTAGAGAAAGAGAGGGGTATAAAGAGAGAGAGGGGTAGAGAGAGAGAGGGGTGTAGAGAGAGAGGGAGGTGTAGAGAGAGAGGTATAGAGAGAGAGAGGTAGAGAAGGAGGGGTATAAAGAGAGAGGTAGAGAAAGAGAGGGGTATAAAGAGAGGTAGAGAAGGAGGGGTATAGAGAGAGAGGTAGAGAAAGAGAGGGGTATAAAGAGAGAGAGGTAGAGAAGGAGGGGTATAAAGAGAGAGAGGTAGAGAAGGAGGGGTATAGAGAGAGAGGGATGTAGAGAGAGAGGGATAGAGAGAGAGAGAGGGGTATAGAGAGGGGGTATAAAGAGAGAGGCAACACATGGGGGGGATGCACAGAGAGGGGAGGTATAGAGAGAGAGGGGTATGTAGAGAGAGAGGGAGGTGTAGAGAGAGAGGGGTATGTAGAGAGAGAGGGAGGTGTAGAGAGAGAGGGGTATAGAGAGAGAGAGAGAGAGAGAGAGAGAGGGGTATGTAGAGAGAGAGGGGATAGAGAGAGAGAGAGGGGTATGTAGAGAGAGAGAGGGAGGTATAGAGAGAGAGGGGTATGTAGAGAGAGAGGGATAGAGAGAGAGAGGGGATAGAGAGAGAGAGAGGGAGGTATAGAGAGAGGGGTATGTAGAGAGAGAGGGGTAGAGAGAGAGAGGGGTATGTAGAGAGAGGGAGGTGTAGAGAGAGGAGGTATAGAGAGAGAGAGGGGTATGTAGAGAGAGAGAGGGGTATGTAGAGAGAGAGGTATAGAGAGAGAGGGGTAAGTGAGAGAGAGGGGTATGTAGAGAGAGAGGGGTATGTAGAGAGAGAGGGGGGTATAAAGGGGCAACACATGGGGGGGATGTGCAGAGAGGGAGGTATAGAGAGGGGTATGTAGAGAGAGAGGGATAGAGAGAGAGAGAGGGGTATATAGAGAGGGGTATAAAGGGGCAACACATGGGGGGGATGTGCAGAGAGGGGTATGTAGAGAGGGGGTATAAAGAGAGGGGTATAAAGAGAGAGAGGGGTATAGAGAGAGGGGTATAAAGGGGCAACACATGGGGGGGATGCGCAGAGAGGGGTATAAAGAGAGAGGGGTATGTAGAGAGGGGGGTATAAAGGGGCAACACATGGGGGATGGCGTGAGAGAGAGGGGTATAGAGAGGGGTAGAGAGAGAGAGGGGTATGTAGAGGGGGTATAAAGGGGCAACACATGGGGGGGATGCGCAGAGAGGGGTATAAAGAGAGGGGTATAAGAGAGAGAGGGGTATGTAGAGGGGCAACACATGGGGGGGATGCGCAGAGAGGGGTATGTAGAGAGAGAGGGGTATGTAGAGGGGGTATAAAGGGGCAACACATGGGGGGGATGCACAGAGAGGGGTATGTAGAGGGGGTATAAAGGGGCAACACATGGGGGATGCGCAGAGAGGGATAAAGAGAGAGAGGGGTATGTAGAGAGAGGGGTATAAAGGGGCAACACATGGGGGGGATGCGCAGAGAGGGGTATAAAGAGAGAGGGGTATGTAGAGAGAGGGGTATAAAGGGGCAACACATGGGGGGGATGCGCAGAGAGGGGTATAGAGAGAGGGGTATAAAGGGGCAACACATGGGGGGGATGTGCAGAGGGAGGTATAGAGAGAGGGGTATGTAGAGAGAGAGGGGTATAAAGGGCAACACATGGGGGGGATGCGCAGAGAGGGGTATGTAGAGAGGGGGTATAAAGGGGCAACACATGGGGGGGATGTGCAGAGGGGGGTATAAAGGGGCAACACATGGGGGGGATGTGCAGAGGGGGGTATAAAGGGGCAAATACATGGGGGGATGCAGAGGGGGTATAAAGGCAACACATGGGGGATGCAGAGAGGGGGTATGTAGAGAGAGGGGTATGTAGAGGGGGTATAAAGGGGCAACACATGGGGGGGATGCGCAGAGAGAGAGACAGAAATGAAAAGACCAACTTTGTGGAACAAGATTAGATGCAGCAGTTACCATGGATAAGTAGCGTTGAATGCAGGCGCCAGACTGGAATGTGGGTTGGAATGTGATGGAGACCATGGATGAGCAGGCAGCTGTTGGACTGTGGGCCGTTGGCAGTTACCATGGATACCGCAGAGCAGGCGCGTTGGACTGTGGGCAGTTACCATGGATACCGCAGAGCAGGCGCGTTGGAATGTGGGCAGTTACCATGGATACCGCAGAGCAGGCGCGTTGGACTGTGGGCCGTTGTGGCAGTTACCATGGATACCGCCAAAGAGCAAGCGTTGGACTGGCGGGCGTTGGTAAAGCGTGTTACCATGGATACCGCAGAGCAGGCGCGTTGGACTGTGGGCCGTTGTGGCAGTTACCATGGATACCGCAGAGCAGGCGCGTTGGACTGTGGGCCGCTAGGGTATTTGGACCCGAGGATGATGGGGCTGGCATCAAATGACACTGGGACCACACACACCGTACCGTAAATACACACACTCACACACACACACACACACCCACCGCAAATACACACGCCACACACACACACACACACACCGCAAATACACACGCTCACACACACACACACACACACACCGTAAATACACACACACACACACACACACACACACCGCAAATACACGCCACACACACGTAGTCACACACGCTACACACACACACACCGTACACACGCCACACACACACACACCTACCATAAATACACGCGCACACACACACACCACAAATACACACGCTCACACACACACACACCGTAAATACACACGCTCACACACACACCGCAAATACACACGCCACACACACACACACACACACCGTAAATACACACGCTCACACACACACACACCGCAAATACACACACACACACACACTGCAATACGCTTACACACACACACACTGTAAATACACACGCCACACACACACACACTGTAAATACACACGCCACACACACCGTGAAATACACACGCCACACACACACACACACACCAGAATACACACGCCACACACACACACCGTGAAATACACACGCTTACACACACACACACACCAGAAATACACACACACACACACTGAATACACACGCCACACACACACACACACTGCAAATACACGCCACACACTGCAAATACACACACACACACACCACAATACACACGCTCACACACACACACCCACCGCAAATACACACGCCACACACACACACCGCAAATACACACGCTCCACACACACACACACACCGCAAATACACACGCTCACACACACACACCGCAAATACACACGCTCCACACACCGCAAATACACACACACACACACACCGCAAATACACACGCTCACACACACACACACACAATGTAAATACACACGCCACACACACACACACACACACACACTGTAATACGCCACACACACACACCAAATACACACGCTCACACACACACACATTCACCCACCGCAAATACACACGCTCACACACACACCGCAAATACACACACACACATTCACCCACTGCAAAATGCACCCACAGACGTTCACCTACCGGCTCACAGCTCCACACACACACATTCACCCACATAGAAGAGTACACCGCACACACACACACATTCACCCACGCCAAATGCACCTCCACACAAACACATTCACCCCATTAAATATACAGCTCACACCTTAACACACACACACACATTCACCCACCGCAAATACACACCCTCACACAAACACACATTCACCTCCAGTAAATAGACACGCTCACACATTCACCCACCGCAAATACACATGCTCACACACACACACACACACACCCCTGAGCATTGATTACACAGTGCATGGTTGGCCTCAAAATGGCCTGAATTCTTTATGGCCGATATTTCATCCAAAGTCTCACCAAATTAAAATTCTGTCTGTACCTTTCAGACATCTCGTTCTTCTGCTGCTCACTCTCACTGACCTCTTGTTCATCTGCTGCTCACTCTCCCTGACCTCTCGTTCACTCTCACTGACCTCTCGTTCATCTTGACCTGAAGTGCCCTGACCCCTCTGCTGCTCACTCTCACTGACCAGGCCTCAGGAACGCGCAGTCGGACCTGAAGTGGTCAGCCTCTTGATGGACATGGGACCTGTAGTGACCCCAAACACACACACACACCACCCCCAAAAGTGCTCCCACTGGATGTGGATGTGTGACTAGAGCTGCTCATGCACTTCACTGCTTTATAGGAGAGATGGCAATGTGACATGAGTTAGCTGCTGGAGGAGGTGTGCAAGTGTGTGTGAGAGTGAGTGTGTGTGATAGTGAGTATGTGTGCAAGTGTGTGGTGATAGTGAGTGTGTGTGCAAGTGTGTGGTGATAGTGAGTGTGTGTGTAAGTGTGTATGTGAGTGAGTGAGTATGTGAGTTTATGTGTGTGTGATAGTGAGTGTGTGTGTGTGAGTATGTGAGTTTATGTGTGTGTGAGTGAGAGTGTGTGTGTCTAGGGTTGGGGTCTGTGTGTGGTATCCTTGACCAGATGTTGTGCTAAATGGGCTGTATGTTATTCTGTGTGACCTGTAGCTGTTGTTCCTGGAGCGCACCTGTAGACCCCCTGAGGAGGCTAAGTGCCTGTGGAGAGAGCAGGTCCTAGTGCCCTGTAGGATTAGTGTCGTCCTGCCAGTAGGGAGACCAGGCCCTGCTGCTAAAGACTGTGCATTATTCAAAGGACCACCGTCATGTGAGTATCTGACATCTGATCCCATGCTGTGTCTGTCCCTGTGGAGAGTCTACCGCACAACACTGGCTGACCACCACCAGCAACTGAAGGGCAAACTTCAATGAATGAATATAAATTTATACATTGATAAATCAACTAATAAAATGGAATCCAGAAGCTTGTCTTGCTGATTTTCTGTGTAATTTTGTGATGGTGAAATTACAACTTTCAATCAGTGTGAAAAAGTTCCATTTATGAAAATAAATAGTCGACTAGTCTGCAATGCGCTTTGCAAATGAACACTTCCCTGTGTTGGTCAGGAATGTTTTCACAGTGAGGTGGAAGCCACCAGCAGGTGGCGCCAGGCGCGTTGCTTCTGAGGAGTAAAGGAAAGTAGGCACTTGGTTTGAGGACCAATGTGTCCCCAGGAGGCTTCTCAGGATTCAGCGCACACACAGTACGACACCCGAACACTAATTCCCATCAAATGACCTGAAACCCTTTTTAGAGACGTCTAGTACTCGCAGTAGTGAAGTCGGAACAGATTCAGATCCACATAGACCAGCTCAGGAACAACTCCCTCAGTGTGCTGGCCATCGTAAGGTGTCATTGGTCTGCCCCCCACTCTCTCCCTCTCCCTCTCTCTAACACTGAGACAATGTAGAGTTGTAGGTAAACAAGCACACTGGAGAGGATCCCTCTCTCCCTCTCCTCCACCCACTCACACAAAGAGCCCTCTTCTTGGACAACGTGCTCGGCCTGCAGATGGAGACACACACACAGCACCATCACTACGCACGTGAGCTCATCCACCCACATCCAACCATGATGCTGCGCTCATCATTCATAGGCTGAATCATTCATTCTCTTAATGGCCCATTAATCCGAACAGCAAGTCTACAGTGAATGAACCTCAGAGGGAATGGTGTCTACACCCGTAGTGAAGCTAATAGCCAGATCACAGATGGCTTTCAGTGGTATTGGGGTCTACACCCGTAGTGAAGCTAATAGCCAGATCACAGATGGCTTTCAGTGGTATTGGTGTCATGGTCATAGATTGTTTGTCTGCAGGTCCTTAGCTACTACTAAGTATTTCTGAGACCTTAATGAATAACGTTTAACGCTTTAAGCATCAAACATAAACGGTTTGTCCTTCTTTTTGTCCTTGATGAACAGTTTTTTTTATTTATTTTTTAAAGTTGTTTTGTACTCAGCTGTTGACAGTGAAACCCTGTCCAAGGGCCTATGCCTATTGCACAAAACTAGGATAAGGGATTAAGCTGGGATATCTTGGTTATCCTCAATTTATCCGTGATCCAGTTGCACAAAAGCGGGATAGGGGGCAGCAGGATATGTTATGGTATAAATGGCGATTTATTCTGTGGAGCTAGCCTGCTCCAGACCAGGCTAAATTCCAGGATCTATTTAATCTCATCCCTTATCTCAGTCAGCAGTCACCACAAACGAAACCAATAGTTATTCCACTGCCCACTACATTGTTATCACATATACCTAGACCCACTGTCATTATTTAAACGTTTGTGATCATTAATTAACTCTTACATACTCACCATTCCTGACCTGTCATTCGACAATATGGCGTCCAGGGAGTGCCTAACCATTTTGCGCGTGGTGGTCGCGGCACTAGCTGCAATATTCTCCTAAACAGAGGTGTTGCTGTTTATTGCTGTTGTGAAAAGGCTACCCACTTCACACCGTAGAAGAAGCAATGAAGCCGCTAGTTGCCATAGTGAATCAGTGAATCTGTGATCGGTGACGGGGTCTATTTGAGGGAGCCATGAGCGCGCACTTATCCAGGATAGGTTTCACCTGGCTTGATGAATCCGTGTCTGCTCATCCTGGCTTGGTCTTTGTGCAACCAATTAAGCCTGTACGCTCTTGTTTTGGATTCATTGAGCGCAGCTCAGTAACTTATCCCGGATGTCTTAATTCTGCTTTTGTGCAATAGGCCCCTGTCCCCTCAGGTCTGCTGATGTTGTGGCCTTGTGTTCCATGTATGTCTCTCCACTAGATGGCGCTGATGCCCTTACCCTCTTCTCCTCTCATGGAAACTAATGGGCTGCAGCCCAAAGGTCTATTTGCGTACGGCCACTCTCCTCAGTCCCCCAGAAAATGTTTTCTCATTTATCTAATTGCAACCAGAGGAGAGAACAAGGAGAGAACAAGGAGAGAGGAGAGGAGAGAACAAGGAGAGAGGAGAGAACAAGGAGGAGAGGAGAGAGGAGAGAACAAGGAGAGAGGAGAGAACGAGGAGAGAGGAGAGAGGAGAGAACAAGGAGAGAGGAGAGAACAAGGAGAGAGGAGAGGAGAGAGGAGAGAACAAGGAGAGAGGAGAGAACAAGGAGAGGGAGAGAACAAGGAGAGGAGAGAGGAGAGAACAAGGAGAGAGGAGAGAGGAGAGGTGAGAGAAGAGAACAAGGAGAGAGGAGAGAGGAAACAAGGAGAGGGAGAGAGGAGAACAAGGAGAGAGGAGAGGTGAGAGGAGAGAACAAGGAGAGAGGAGAGAACAAGGAGAGGGAGAGGAGAGGAGAGGTGAGAGGAGAGAACAAGGAGAGAGGAGAGGAGAGAGGAGAGGTGAGAGAAGAGAACAAGGAGAGAGGAGAGAGGCAAAAGGGCCAATATGCAAGGAAACATGACAGCATCCTACTGTATGCTGAAGTGTTTTCAGTCGAAGTTGTGCAGTGATTGGTCCAGGCTGCCATGGTGAAAAGTTTCCTCCCACGTCTATCAACTTTCAGTTTCCAACAAGTTTGCAGGGATTTATTAGCCACAATAAATTAGTAGATAGTCCAAGAAAAGATCTTTATATGCTGCAATCCTCATGAGCTACCATGCACACTTTTATAATAAGTATAATTTTATTCTATAATAAGTATTCATTCATGTCTCGAGAAATGTCAAACATTGCCTCATTATCAGGGTGGATAAAAGGGAAGAGTGCATGTTCATGGGATATTTTTAGGCTGAAGATCCAGCTCCTGTGGTATAAGTTCTCCTGAAGAGTGACATTATTAGGCTGTGGTATAAGTTCTGAAGAGTGACATTTTTAGGCTGTGGTATAAGTTGTCCTAAAGAGTGATATTTTTAGGCTGTGGTATAAGTTCTCCTGAAGAGTGATATTTTTAGGCTGTGGTATAAGTTGTCCTAAAGAGTGATATTTTTAGGCTGTGGTATAAGTTCTCCTGAAGAGTGATATTTTTAGGCGGTGGTATAAGTTCTCCTGAAAACCCAGCTCCTCAGAGAACATCTCCTCTCGTAGCACCACTCACAACGAGTCTTGCTGATCCTAGCAATACCACCTGACTAGAACTGACTTTTGACTGTTTAAAAAACAGCACTCACTGATGCTTGTATTCTTATTGTAATCTACCTTTTTTAAATTGTCCTAGAATTGTTGAGAGAAGTTCATATTCACTGCAATTTGTGTGTCTATTCTAGCTTAAGAGGTGATGCGCCGCACCCTGGGTTCAAGGTTACACTTTAAAAAGTGATGTGTGAGTGAGCAGGACATCTCATTTCACCATTCCGTGACTTCCTGACTCTCCAAACTCTACTGGGAAGAAACAATTGAACATTCACTTGGAGGTGCCTGTTTGTTACGCTTATATAAGTGTACTCTTCACCCTCGAACAGAACAGGAACCTGACACCAGTTTTCACACATTCATTATACAGTACTCTCTCTCCTCGGTGGTGTTCACAATAACTGGACATGATAGACCTAACCACATGAAGCACAAACAGGACATGATAGACCTAACCACATGAAGCGCTAGTGTACAGGACATGACAGACCTAACCACATGAAGCGCTAGCGTACAGGACATGACAGACCTAACCACATGAAGCGCAAACAGGACATGACAGACCTAACCACATGAAGCACAAACAGGACATGATAGACCTAACCACATGAAGCGCGAACAAGTGTTCACTACAACTGGACATGATAGACCTAACCACATGAAGCGCTAGCGTACAGGACATGACAGACCTAACCACATGAAGCATGAACAGGACATGACAGACCTAACCACATGAAGCATGAACAGGACATGACAGACCCTAACCACATGAAGAATGACAAGTGTTCACTACAACAGGACATGATAGACCTAACCACATGAAGCAGACGTAAGGACATGACAGACCTAACCACATGAAGCATGAACAGGACATGACAGACCTAACCACATGAAGCATGAACAGGACATGACAGACCTAACCACATGAAGCATGAACAGGACATGACAGACCTAACCACATGAAGCGCGAACAGGCTGACTACAAAACACTCAAAGAGCATTTGCTTGTGGGTACACAGGGTCACTAAAGAGAAATGTATTTGTCTCAGTCCAGTTGCAGAGTCCAACAGAAAATCACGTGTCTCTTGTCCCACTCTGTGATGTGAAGTCTTACGTAATGGGAACAGCACTGGCAGAAAAAGCTCAAAGATGATGAATTCTTCTTCTCCACTTTTGCTTCTCTTTCATCTCTCACCTCCTCTCTGGGCTTTTCTCTGTGCTTTCACTTCCTGGATAGAGGTGTTCTGAGTTCTATTCGTCAGCATGTCATTTTGTGACTTGGTGTTCTGAGTTCTATTAGCCAGCATGTCATTTTGTGACTTTAGAACCGAGTGGGTCTCCATTTTGATGTAGAATTGGAGATGATTCAACTCACATAACCCAGTTGAATATGAATGAACAATCAGACTAAGACAGGACTAAATGAATTAGCACATTGGTATTCCTAACCATCAGACCTTCTCCACTCAATCTCTGCCCAAGTTCAAGAAACAAACTTCAGTCTTTAACACAACATGATTTCACATAGTTTAATCCTTTAATTCTCCCTCAAGCACCAGTCCTCTGTGTTGTAGTGGAGCTTAGCCCATATATGTGTGTGTGTGTGTGTGTGTGTGTGTGTGTGTGTGTGTGTCGGTGTGAGTGTACAGTATGTCTGTGTGTGTGCATGTGTGTGTCTGTGTGTGTGCATGTGTGTGTCTGTGTGTGTGTGTGTGTGTGTGTGTGTGTGTGTGTGTGTGTGTGCGGCGTGTGCGTGTGCATGTGTGTGCGAGTGTGTGTGTGTGTGTGTGTGAGGAGAAGCTGCTGGACACAGAGACTCCAGAGCCCGGATCCACTCGCCACTGCGTACGGTAATCTCAGCCCCTCTGTGGCGCCGCAGCAGATAACGCACACAGTCCACAACCGTCCAGAACCGCCCACAACCGTCCACAACCGCCCAGAACAGCCCTGTGTGATCCTGAACATACTGCACAACAGCCCTGTGTGATCCTGAACATACTAAACAACAGCCCTGTGTGATCCTGTTGTGTGATCCTGAACATACTAAACAACAGCTCTGTGATCCTGAACATACTAAACAACAGCCCTGTGTGATCCTGAACATACTGTACAGACGGCACCAGAAGCACCAGCAGCAGGATTCAAACGGCGTTGTGTTTGATGATGTGGCAGACCATGATGCGGCAGACCATTACATGGGAAATGTCACCGTCAATCAGGGTCTGAAAGGGTGATGGCATGCACAGAAACAGCCAATTATTTGCCCTGTGGTGAAATACCTCAAATTGCACTAACTATGTGTGATGGATTCTATAGATGTGTGATGGTGTAGAACTCTATAGATGTGTGATGGTGTAGAATTCTATAGATGTGATGGTGTAGAACTCTATAGATGTGATGGTGTAGAACTCTATAGACCCTTTCAAGAGAGTTCCATTATCAGCATCATAGTTGGCCCCACAAGACTTCCTTTTTAACATTCCATATGTTATCTTAATGCAGAGGAAGTAGATAGAGTACCGAAGCCATGACGTAGCGTTGTCAAGGCAGCGATTTCACTGGATCTAAACAAATCAATCTACCATTAGAAATCACCATAATAATAAACCTTTCTTAATATATTTCAATCATTTTACAACGTTTCTAAGACGTTAGTATATATTTTTTACACTGTAGGAATCACATATTACAACATATATTCATACCAACACAATCAAATTCGTGACTACAGAGTTTTATTTTAGCATGGGTTTCCTCCGTAAAAGAGACCAGCATGTAACTTCACAGCATGCGGTTAAAATCCTTAAATTCACGGACGTGTTTTGGCTTTATTTTTTTGGCAAAAAACGTCACTCTTAACAGCCGCCAGTCTTTGAGAAGACGTGAAATATCCACTGGAATTTTGTTTTTTACTATTACACCTGCCAGGGAATTCATGTTATGTGGCTAAGCTGCTGCCTAGCAGGTAAAGCACGTTTAAATGGCTATAGCCTATTGTTCTGCCCTTCAGGCATTTCATTTGAAGTTAATGCTTTTAATTTTGTACAAATTCAGTTTCATCCAGACTTTTATTTTGATGTTTGTATTTTTGGGCTGTACAGGAAGTAGGCAGGAAAATAGTTTAAATCACGTTAGAATTTGTGTGTGAAAAACGCTAGAAACGGCAGGTTGATTAAAAGTGCAGACGGTCATTACCCCAGAGAAACTGCTTCTTACATGTTGATTTCCCAGCAGAGGCATCGCTTGTATGTATCACATCTTTGTTGTAGCTAAGTTAGATCGTTAGTATGTTAATTTCATGAGGTAAAAAAAAAACGGAGTTATAAGGCTAAAAACTATGGATGCTAGTTTCAACATGTGGATGCCTTCAGGATAATGTTAGCTCTAGGAAATGTTAATAGTTAACTTTACATGTGATTTCTATACTTAAGGTATTGTTCATGGAAACTAGGTGACTTGACTAATTGCAATACTTTGCTGTTTGTTTTCTAGTTTCACTCTCTTTCGTTATTTGATCTTTTGATCTTATCAATGTGGATTCAGTACAATGTGAAGAGTAAAAATAAATCTGCAAACAAGAATTTAAGGCATTCTTCATGTTCATGAATAGAAGAGAGTTTAGCTCACTGTCTAGTTGGAGTTAGCACACCTCACCGAGGACAGTACACCTATATTTAAAACAATTTATTAGCTAGAAATGATGTCTACATTCAATGCTATTTAAGCCACTTCAAAAGTTTGTTTAGATCCAGTGATTCTGCCGTCATGGAAACGCTACGTCACACTCTATAGAGTGGTGAAGTCCCGCCCCTTCTACTTCCGGTCCATGGGACCTATCTTTCAAAAAATTATGAACGGGAGTTAATGGAGAGATAACAATTATTTTTTGGTCCAGTTTGAATTGTGGAGGCAAACGGAAGGGGCGGGACTTCACCACTCTATTGGGGCCCAAATAGAACGTTCAAGCATTGTTTTTGTTTTTATTGTTGAAAGGGTCTATAGATGTGTGATGGTGTAAAACTCTATAGATGTGATGGTGTAGAACTCTATAGATGTGTGATGGATTCTATAGATGTGTGATGGTGTAGAACTCTATAGATGTGTGATGGTGTAGAACTCTATAGATGTGTGATGGATTCTATAGATGTGATGGTGTAGAACTCTATAGATGTGTGATGGTGTGCGATGCATAGTTAGATGCATAGTTAGATGTAGAGGACGTGTGATGACCATAGCATTAGATGTCTGATGGTGTAGAACTCTATAGATGTGTGATGGTGTAGATAGATGTCTGATGGTGTAGAACTCTATAGATGTGTGATGGTGTAGATAGATGTCTGATGGTGTAGAACTCTATAGATGTAGAACTCTATAGATGTGATGGTGTAGAACTCTATAGATGTTTGATGGTGTAGAACTCTATAGATGTGTGATGGATTCTATAGATGAGTGATGGTGTAGAACTCTATAGATGTGTGATGGTGTAGATAGATGTCTGATGGTGTAGAACTCTACAGATGTGTGATGGTGTAGATAGATGTGTGATGGTGTATAACTCTATAGATGTGTGATGCTGTAGAACGCCACAAACTATGTAGATGTGTGATGCTGTAGAATGCCATAGAACCTGACTAATGACCCTTTTCCACTATGGGTTAAAACCCCGGTGTCTGGGGTAAAGCCTCAGACTTTTTATATTGATGATTTTTATATTTCTACGATTGAGGCCTGACCGGGGCCGCGGCCCTGGACTAGAGCAGGGACGAACCTTTATGAAGGGTCACAGGATGTGACCTTTTTGTGAAGGGTCACAGGATGTGACCTTTTTGTGAGGGGTCACAGGATGTGACCTTTGTGAGAGGTCACAGGATGTGACCTTTGTGAAAAGTCAAATGATGTGACCTCTGTTACCATGCCATACCCATTTGTAACATGGTGCTATTCTGATAGCAATCTAAAATGATCTGGGAAATGTCCAAAGACACATTCACATCTTCAGTTGATTAGCTAGTCACTGACAGTGATGCTGATTCGTTTAGTACATTAAAGTGGTGGTCATTGGAACTTCTATTCATGTCTGTATGTCAGGACCTTCATGACTTGACCCTCAACTCCCAGAGGTAAACCTCATCATTTCATCAGTCCATCAGACCATCAGTCTGTTTGCCTGCAGGAAATCAGTCATTTGGTTTTGGGTGTTTTATATAAATATGGTATTTGAAAGAGCCGAATTATGAGAAAGCATATTTTTATAATTTTACATGACGGATAATTATTTATGGACATTGCTTTATTTATATGACACTTTAATTGAAGTAAAGTGAAAACATTGAAACTCAGGTTACGTTTTGTATACTGCTTTTCTATTGCCTATTGTAACCTCCTGTTCTAGGCATGTAAGAATGGACAAATGTTCTGGAATGTGCTAGTGTAACCTCCTGTTCTAGGCATGTAAGAATGGGCAAATGTTCTGGAATGTGCTATGCATAGTTAGATGTAGAGGACGTGTGATGACCATAGCATTATTCAGAATGTTATCAAGAAAGTCATCTATAGCTTTATCCAGAGTTTTGCATAGTCTAGTTACAGTGGAACCTGAATAACAATATATAACAATAATAATATAAACCCTGTAAACAGTCTTACACGTCTGATGAAAATGAAGAGCTAATTCAGGGAACAGCACGGCTGGTTCCATGTGAATGTGTGCAGAAGTCGGGTGATGGCGTGATGGTGTTACAGGGCGCGATGCTTAAGGTGATTGGTCGGCGTGATGGTGTTATGGGGCTCGATGCTTAAGGTGATTGGTCGGCGTGATGGTGTTGCAGGGCTCGATGCATAATAAATCACTAAGCGTGCCGCTGTTCAGACGAGGCTCCGTCTGATTCTCCCCAAGGAGCTTCATCAATGCAGCTTTGTGCTTTGTGCAGATCATCTGGGGGGTCATGAGGCCAGGGCATCTCACTCAAATCAGTCTGTCGTTCACTGTTCCTCGCCATGTGTGCTCTTTTCCCTGCATGAGTGTGTGTGTGTGTGTGTGTGTTAGGCTTTGTCACGTTCACGACATCCTGATCTGTGATCCGAGCTGATCCAGACACCCATGCAAAGAGTGGTAGGGATTTAGAGGTGGATTCTGGGAAAGCAACTGGGTGCACCACTGACAGCATGTCATGTGCTAATGGACGTCCTTCTGCTTAATTCAATTTCACATCGTGCTGCTCCATCACATCGACAGCCCATCTAAAGGACTGACCACACAGTCCCATCTAAAGGACTGACCACACAGAGGGGTGATCCCACTTACATTCCCTCATTTACAACATGTGCCCCATATCTGCATCTCCAGTGACCTTAAAGGGCAAATTGACATTTACCATTGTGGCATTTTGAAGCAGAGTTGTGTGTGTGTGAGAGAGAGTGTGTGTGTGTGTGTGAGTGTGTTACGTGACTGGAAATTTAGAGCAACTCATATTTTATCTATATTATAATTTCATCACAATGCTATGCGCTTTCTCGTTGTTGGATGAGCAGTTTTCCACACAGATTTGCATTTAGGCCACTTCAGTCCGTTCGTCAGTTTGATGAACATTCTTTGGTCAGATCTCAAAATGCAGACAATTTGCACTTGACCCAGAGTATCCTTCTCAATCACTTTTTTAGTCTGTCATTTCATCTTGGTCTTTCTCTCTCTCTCCGTCTCCATTTATCTCCATTTTCTTCTCTCTTCCTCTCCCTCTCTCTGTCTCTCTCTCTCTTTCTTTCTCAGTTATTTGACTTCCTCTCTGGCCTGAGAGCATTACCATTTGATCAGCTCTCAAATCCGACATTTTGTCTTTTTCTTTTTTAAACTCTTCCTCCTCTTATTCACTTTGGCCTCTGTGGAAATGACTCCTCAGGGCTCATTGTTCAAAGAGAAGCAATTATCGTCCCCTCCAGCCAGCCGCCTGCCGCCATGGGGCAGTGGACGCTGAAAAAGCCCTCTGACGTATGCGGGCTGATTGCCTTTAAAAGTGGTACTGCACACCTCTGGGAAGGTAACAAACAGGATTGTTAACAAATAATACAAAAGGAGTCTCTAGCGTGTGTGTGTGTGTGTGTGTGTGTGTGTGTGTGTGTGTGTGTGTGTGTGCGTGCGTGTGTGTGCACACCTCTGGGAAGGTAACAAACAGGATTGTTAACAAATAATACAAAAGGAGTCTCTAGCGTGTGTGTGTGTGTGTGTGTGTGTGTGTGTGTGCACATCTCTGGGAAGGTAACAAACAGGATGTTAACAAATAATACAAAAGGAGTCTCTAGCGTGTGTGTGTGCACATCTCTGGGAAGGTAACAAACAGGATGTTAACAAATAATACAAAAGGTGTCTCCAGCGTGGCAGGAAATGGATCCCCTCTCAGAGGAAAAGGCATGAGAGGAAACAGCACTCAGGTGTGAGCGACACGTCCAGGAAACATCACTCAGGTGTGAGCGACATATCGAGATGAGCACTAGCTTTTTTTTTTTTTACTAGAGTAAAGTGGACAGAACAGCCTGGCTTTGTTTATCCCCAGGGCTGGCTCCAGTGATAGCTGAAGAACATTTGTTTATCTAGCCCAGGGCTGGCTCCAGTGATAGCTGAAGAACATTTGTTTATCTAGCCCAGGGCTGGCTCCAGTGATAGCTGAAGAACATTTGTTTATCTAGCCCAGGGCTGGCGCCGCGAGGAGCCTCTTTTCAGGCCCAGTGAGTTAGCATGCTCATCATTATCTCCGCTGAGAATGGGAGATTAAAAACAAGAAAAATGACACAACACACACCATCAACTTCTCATTACTCTTGATTGATTTGTTCTTCTGCATGTCAGATGTTTGCTGATGTGTGTGGGGGAGGGGGAGGCATAAGTGGCTTTGTGTGTGTATGTGTGTGTGTGTGTGTGTGTGTGTGTGTGTGTGTGTGTGTGTGTGTGTTTGTGTTCAAGTTACTTTATTTGTGCCCAGAGGTAGATTTTGTTTGCAGTAGAGTCCTCATACACACATAAGAGGCACATATCACATCATCGACTTAAGACAGTGGAAATTAAGAAAGAAAGAAAAAGTCATATTAAAAAGCTCTTACAGGTCCACACTATTCTTTGATATTGATGTGAACTAAAATATGTAAAAAGAATATAAAACCAAAAAAAAAGTAAAATAAAAGTAAAAATTGTTTAGGTTGTAAAAACATAGATAAAGGTTAAAAAATAAAATAAAAAATAAATAAAAAATAAATAAAAAGAATAGATACATACACAAAAGCAACAATACAATATAGCTGCAAGCAGCAATGAGGGGGCCAAGCAGATGAACAGGAGTTGGGATTGGTATTGGATTGGACTGGACCGGACTTGACTAGACTGGCTGGACTGGATTGGATTAGATTGGGAATGGGTCTTCAGTCCATGTACAAAATTTGGTTTCCATAAGTAAATCATTGTGTGTGTAAATCATTTAGAAGGGTAAATACACATAAAGCTCCAGGACCTGACAACATCCCAGGTCGTGTTCTCAAGGCTGGCTGAGGTCTTTATGGACATCTTTAATCTCTCCAGAGGCGGACAGAGTACACAGCTTCATTACTTGAGTAAAAGTACAGATACCCTTTGCTAAATTTTACTCAAATACAAGTAAAAGTACAACAGTCAGATGTCTACTTAAGTAAAAGTACTGAAGTACTTGTTTTTTAAAAGTACTTGAGTATCAAGGGTAAAAGAGTAGCCTACATTTTCTAAATATTGCATTACTACTGCCACAGTGCTTACATTTGTGTACAGACATGTCTTACATGGAGTTATGAAAAATATTAATGTTAATACCTTGGAGAAAGTAAAATGAATTGGAAGTAAAATCAAGTCATTTTCATCTTTTTACCATGTTGCCAGGGATGGGCAGTATTTCTAATACATGTATTTAAAATACGTATTTCAAATACAAAATACTATTTTGTAATTGAAACACTTGAAGCGAAAACTATCATTAACTTGTTCAGAAAATTGAAATAGTCTGGCGAGGTGGGGCCACAGGATGGCACATTCCCGGGATGGACCTGCTTGCTCTTCATCCATTGTTTCATCCATGGTTTCGTCTCTTATCTAAATCTGACCATCGAGTCGACTTTGGCGGAAAGCTGAACATGATTGCTGATAGGCTGTTCCAATCAGTGGTGTCTGCACAATCCAATCACGTTTGAGAGGGACACAAAAAATTGAGGGTTTCCGAGATTTTTCTTTTTTCCTTTTTTTTTTAGAAGAAGTAATGGGTACTCACGGTTATGGATAGAAATGTAGTGGAGTAAAGAGTACAATATTTGCCTCTCAAATGTACTTGAGTAAAGTCATGTCTCAAATGTACATGAGTAAAGTCATGAGTACTCCCCAAAAATGATACTCGAGCTACAGATCCCTCAAAATTGTACTCAAGTACTGTACTCAAGTAAATGTACTCCGTTACTGTCCGGCTCTGAATCTCTCCCTGCATCAGTCTGTTATCCCCGCATGTTTCAAGAGGTCCACCATCATCCGGTCCCTAAGAAATCAACAGTGAGCTGCCTTAAGGATTACCGACCTGTTGCTCTCACCTCTGTTGTTATGAAGTGCTTTGAGCGGTTAGTTAAAGATCATATTACATCCTCCCTGTCTTCTACATTAGATCCACTCCAGTTTGCCTATAGGCCAAACAGGTCCACAGACGATGCGATAGCATTTGCTTTGAACACTGCTCTTTCTCACCTGGATAAGAAAAACACCTATGTATGGATGCTCTTCATCGACTACAGCTCCGCTTTTAACACCATAGTTCCATCCAAGCTGATCATGAAATTGAGAGACCTGAACATCAGCTCCTCTCTGTGCAGTTGGATCCTTGACTTCCTTGACTGACAGGACACAGGCGGTATACGGCTGGGTAACATCATCTCCTCCACTCTAACACTCAGCACTGGTGCACCGCAGGGATGTGTGTTAAGCCCCCTGCTGTACTCGTTGTATACTCATGACTGTATGGCAACTCACACCTCAAACACCATCATTAAGTTTGCTAATGACACCGCCATAATAGGCTGTATCACGAGTCTGGTTCATGAGTCTGGTTACAGAGCAGAGGTGGCAACCCTGACATCCTGGTTCCAAGATAACAACCTGCTGCTCAATGTCAGCAAAACCAAGGAGTTGAGTTAGTAAGATATGAGCCTAATTCATGTCATTATAGTTTCCCCTAGTGATCAAAAGACACCAAATGTATTATAGTTATTCAGGATGTGTTCATGAGTCCACGTACCAAGTTTAGTGTTGATACGAGAAAGTCTTGCTAATTATAGCACTCCTAGTGGTCAAACATCACCAATTTTTTTGAGCGTACTCAGGTTGTGGCCACAAGTCCACGTACCATTGAGGTTGATACGAGAAATTCTTGCTAATTATAAGTACACCAAATGTATTGTGTGTCCTTGGGATGGGGTCCCAAGTCCATGTACCAAGTTTGGTTTTGATATTTAAAAGCATTGCTGAGATAGGAGCTAACTTCCTTTAACTCTAGCACCCCCTTAGTGGTCGTAGGGCACCAAATTGATTGTGTGTCCTCAGGATGGGGTCCCAAGTTCATATACCAAGTTTGGTTTTGATATGTGTAAGCGTTGCTGAGATATGAGCCTACTTCCTGTGATTATAGCGCCCCCCTTATTGGCCTATATCTTTATTGGCCTATATCTCTGAAATGGAACAACATATCAAAATTCTTTTGATAACTTTTGTATGGCTTGGTCTAAACATTGTCTGTGAGAATTTTGGTGAAGATTTCTATGAAATTGTGGCAAAAGTAAACATTTTTATATTAAAATATACATTTGAATTTAGAGATTAATATGATGAAAGAATTTTGAGTCTAGGTCAATCTGTTAAGGAGAAATAAGCATAATTGACAATAGCGCCATCTTTGGGTGCAGTACCCCCAAATGGCAAAAGTAAAATTTTTGCACATTTTTAGACCACTATAAAGAAGATGCATTTGAGTTGAGAGATTAAGATGATGAAAGAATGTTGAGTCTTGGTCAATCAGGTAAGGAAAAATAATTATTTTGGCAATAGCGCCACCTTTGGGTGCAGTACCCCAGATTTTGGGTTATGGGTAGAGGGGGGTAGTGGTAACCATACCTAAAAAATTCACAACTTTTTGCTGTATGGTTCAATGGCAAATGAGCATTTTGTATAATAGGAAAAAGTATAATTACTATGGGTGCCTCGCAGCTTCGCTGCTTGGCCCCCAATAATCACCTGTGCAAAGTATAGCTATGACTTATTCCTCAAAGTAATGACTGCAGGGACAAAAATGTTTTTATGTATGTTCTAGACCTAGGCATTGTAAACGTACGCCCAGAAGGGAGAAGCTGAAACTGTGTGCAATGGATGGGAACTGTCGTTTAAAATTGAACCAGTAATGCTTTGTTGTGTACAAGGTCTCCACGTGGAGCTGCGTCTCACCAATCAGTCTGCTAGACCACTTTACTATTTGGTTGAGTGAGTTTTTATTTTTCAATGAGAGGTTCCCAAACCAGGCTGCTAGAGCAAATGATAAAACTGATTCAATAAAAGCGTGGTAAAAGAGGGTCATCATGGATTTCTCAATGTGGAAGCGACTTAGTTTCCTCAAACAGAACAGGCGCTGATGCCCTTTTTTACACACAGCTTCACAGTTTGTTTCAAAAGTGAGTTTTGAGTCTATTATTGTCCCCAGATATTTATAAGACATTGAACGGTTTGACCTTTGATCGATGTGATTTCTTGTGTCTGGATTTTTGTGTGTGTGTGTGTGTGTAGATGCAAGTGTGTGTGCTGTGTACAGATGCAAATGAATGTCAGCATCACTGGAGGAGGAAGGTCAGGTGTGTGGCAGGCGTGTCAAGGGGGGACGCCCCTTTATTGTAACAGTTGAACTTTACACCAAGAGCTGAGACGAGAGGCCTACCAGTGGATATTTTCTTTGCTGTAACGGTTGCGCTGAACCCTCTCAGGTCAGTGATATTTATTGATATATTGCGACATCCACAGTAGACATTGGCCTTTGTGATTATATTGACTGTAATGACATTGTTTGATATTAGGACTAGCAGTAGCCTAAAGCCTGATGAGAGTGAAGAAGAGCCAGAAAATGGTGACTTAGTAGAAGTATAAGTATACTCTTTTGATCCCTATATAAGTATAACTACTCTTTTGATCCCGTGAGGGAAATTTGGTCTCTGCATTTATCCCAATCCGTGAATTAGTGAAACACACACACTCAGCACAGAGTGAACACACAGTGAGGTGAAGCACACACTAATCCCGGCGCAGTGAGCTGCCTGCAACAACAGCGGCGCTCAGGGAGCAGTGAGGGGTTAGGTGCCTTGCTCAAGGGCACTTGTCGGGATTCGAACCGGCAACCCTCCAGTTACAAGTCTGAAGCGCTAACCAGTAGGCCACGGCTGCCCCCTTTGCACTTTGCATCTTTGATATTCCAACTAGCTTAATTACACAAATTGCCCAACATATGCAAATTAGCATCTGCCAGTTTCTGCATGCTGGGGACCCATACTATATATTTCTATCATAAAACTTTGGTGTACTCAACATTTCCGGGTTCACCTTTCTGTCAACTGGACTAGAACACTACGGGAGCGTACCTATGTTCCCCTGGTCCTATGTTCCCCGCTTTGTATGGGACCGGGGAACATAGGACCCTTTTTTAAAACCCTAACCATAACCATAATCCTAATCCTAACCCTAACCCTAACCCCGAGCGGAGAACAGAGGACCCCAACCCTACAATCACCAGTCAGCAGCCTGGGTGGTTAGTCAACACTGATGTGAGACAGGTATCTGACCTGATGTGTTTCAACTCACTGCACTATCAATATGCATTTGAGGAGGATGTCAAACTGGACAACTGGAGCACCCTGAGAACACAAGTAGTCCTGTAATA